>NW_019761465.1:0-371 GCF_002891405.2 Cryptotermes secundus | reverse complement strand
AGATTTAGCAAAAGTGAAATAAGGAACCTGCTGTTCACTTTGAATATGGTATCAGTTGTTAGCGGAAGGATTTCTGTCACCAGTGGGTAGGGGTACACAGCACCAGGATCTTTGTCAAGGGGTCATACATATAATCTGCATATAAACTTACGTTAAAGCATTTAGAAATTATTTTACGGATCGTCTTAGATTTATGGGTGTCTCAATTGAAACAAAAATGGCGCCATGAACTGTGTTCGACAGTTTTTCAGTGTTAAAATTTCCGTGTATTTCCTTCTCAGTGCAAGATTTTGCTTTTCTCCACAGCTTCCAGACCTACTCTGGGCCCCATCCAGCCTCCTGTCCAATGGGTACCAAATCATTCCCCGGGG
>NW_019761464.1:0-371 GCF_002891405.2 Cryptotermes secundus | reverse complement strand
TAGTGGACTCAGTAAAAATTAAATAGACGTTGAGGATCAAATGAGGAAAGGTATATTGAACACGTACAAATGGCAGTTCGCCGTGCAACCGCGGCAACTTCTCTGACTGCCGTATTCTGCGTGTAATCTATATATCAGGCTATAGGTGTCAGCGCCGATGTTACCTTGCAGTGACAAATGTCAGTTTCCGTCCACGTCAATTTTAGTTCTCTATTCATGAACAATCTCGAACCTCATATTACTTGCATTGTTAGTGCTGGTGTTTCGTGAATTTCTCTTGTATTTCGAACTTTGCTGAGGCAAAATATTATAAATCATGAGAAATATGGGGGCACGCGGTAGCGTAGTTGGTTGAGGCACGATGCTACAAG
>NW_019761463.1:0-370 GCF_002891405.2 Cryptotermes secundus | reverse complement strand
GCAAGCTTTGCGTTGCTAGCTTGCTAGTTTTGCTTTGCTAGCTTGCCGGCTTTGCGTTGCTAGCTCGCAATGTTTGCATTTATAGATTGCCAACTTTGCGTTCCTAGCTTGCTGGATTTTCGTGGCTAGCTTGATAGCTTTAAATGCTACCTTGCTAGCTTTCATTTGCTAGCTTGCTAATTTTGTATTACTAGCTAGCTAGCTTTGCGTTTCTTGCTTGCTTTGCGATTAATGCTTGCAAACTTTCGTTGCTAGCTTGCTAGTTTGCGTTACTAGCTTTTTAACTTTGGGTTGCTTGCTTTCTTTGCGTTTCTTGCGTGCTAGTTTTAGTTGCTAGCTTGCTGGCTTTGCGTTGCTAGCTTGCTAGCAT
>NW_019761462.1:0-371 GCF_002891405.2 Cryptotermes secundus | reverse complement strand
TTTCTTAATGGGTTCGAGTCTTAATAATTGGTATCATTTGTAATTCATTATTTGTTACAACATTGAACTTTCTTAGAGGGGGTAATTTGAATTTTATAAGGTACAGGTATCTTCCAAGTCTGTGAATTTCATGTTTGTGAAGACTTAATAGAATTAGTTGTGTTGCAAATGGTTGTATTCAGAAAGGGCACAAATTACGTTATTTGGATTTGCAGGAAGTGCTTTGATGATGAAGGCAGTGAAATGAGGTCTCGGTGAGATATCTGTACTAGAATAATACACTTATGTAGGTCATTTCAGAAATAATGCACACAATTTTTTGTTTGCATCCATGTTTATTTTTTTTAATATCTCTTTACAGTCCTTCAGTA
>NW_019761461.1:0-371 GCF_002891405.2 Cryptotermes secundus | reverse complement strand
TTCCATTTACATCTGTGGTTTCAAACTCAGGTTGAAATTGAGGAAATTCATGTCTACTGCAATAACTTATTTTTCTTTAAAAGCGAGAGGAAATGGCCCGTTTCGATATAAAGTGTATTTCTTTGTCTTTATTTTATGTATAGATGTGAAATGTAAGTTATGTCATTGATATATTGACGTTAAATAAGCCGAAGGATATGAAAAATTCGATATTTTTTATTTTGTACTTTAACAAACATTAATCCTTAAAAGGGCTAATTGGGTCTAATATTTTTAAAAATTTCCATCTTTAAGATAACACTCCACGTCCCCTTTATAACCATATTATTTTTCGCTTAGTGGGGGGTGGAGTCCAACTGGGTCCACTGGGC
>NW_019761460.1:0-371 GCF_002891405.2 Cryptotermes secundus | reverse complement strand
AAGAAATTCCCTGCCTGACGATTCACTGTTGTGTTCATCACAGAGTGAATCATGAAGCAGCTAATCCTTTCCATATTCTCTTATTCAGTGTCTATGAGATCCATTTTTGCATTATTCTTAACCTATATCAGGGTATCACAAATGTTCAATTCACTTTGTGTGTTCTGGTTTTTCCAGCCATTTTCTTGCGTAATATATGATTAGTTAATCACGTGAATTTCTTACATGCGTGCTACATACCTATTCATTTAATCGCCGTAATAACAATTGATGAACAGTATGGGGTAGTTGACGTACGTATATATACACATTTTCTTGATCTCGAAACTAGCGGGAGGTGAGTGGTCAGTTTGACGCCCCGCTCTGTGTAG
>NW_019761459.1:0-371 GCF_002891405.2 Cryptotermes secundus | reverse complement strand
CAGCAAGAAGAGTCTGAACAAATGGTACACAAGGTACGTCAAAATGATTGCATTTTATTCTGATGTAAACACATCCTTCGTATTGGCTTCATAAATGGACCCACTATAGAGACTTGTGGTTCTGTGTTTCCGGCCTTTCAGAACTCGCCAATAAACCTTAAGTTTGTTGAAACATCTCCTTATTCCTGTTTCTCATTATAAACTGCTTGAAACATTTTCTTTTCGCCACAACTTCTTGCTTGGCCAAGTTTTAGAATTAACGTCTGCGTGTCTCGTGAACATTTTCTGACTTCGTTCCAGTAACAGTTTTGTCGTCTTCGCACTTGTTTCAATAGGCAATTTGAAAATCATTGCATTACTTAGATTTGCAA
>NW_019761458.1:0-371 GCF_002891405.2 Cryptotermes secundus | reverse complement strand
ATTCAAATTACTATCTCCCAAATAAAAGTACAGAATATTACCACTAAACTAACCTGCTCGCTTTTCAGTTTCCTGTTATCAATTCATGTCTTCAGGAATGCTGTTCCTGTTATGGAAGTGTTGTAGCTAAGTGACTAAACTTGGGCCCTCCCAGGTCAAGAAGGTACTCAAATTATTTAGCAAGTCTACAGGGTGTTGGTAACTCTGATGTGCAAAACTAGTCCTGTTTCTGATGCTGTATTCTTCTTGTTCCTCTCAGCAAAAGGAGTCCTAGGCACCAGTAAGAGTGCTGACAAAGTGAATCAAATCTTGCTTTTGATAGGAAATCGTTAAGGAAATTTACTGCAGTTTTAGGAACTTTGTGACTGCTG
>NW_019761457.1:0-371 GCF_002891405.2 Cryptotermes secundus | reverse complement strand
CCCCCCCCACTCTGCCAGCTTCCCGCTTGCTCCTCTCGCCTATAGCTGGTCTAGAAATAGTATTCTAATCAATAGGAATCAAAGAGTGGCGTTAGAATTAGGGGAGAGCGGGGAGGAATTTGGGAGGAGTGGGGAATGATCCGTGAGAAATCTTTGCTCGGCTCCAGTATAGAAGCATTAAGAATTATGTAGGAATCATGTAAAAGCTGTGTGTAGTTTATTTCGGTCAGATTAATCTTATTGCCAAAGGCGGTAGCAATTGAAGACGATCAACACATTTATTGATGAAAGCAACTGATGAAACATTGACACTGTGCTTGTGAAGTCTTGTGTAGTGCGAGCTTAAAAAGCCCATAAATATTAAATAAATT
>NW_019761456.1:0-369 GCF_002891405.2 Cryptotermes secundus | reverse complement strand
TTATGGAACCCGAAGGTTCATTACCGTGTTCACAAAATCCCTCCATTGCTCACTATCATGTGACAGATAAATCCTGTCTCTTTAAAATCCATTTTAATAATATCCTCTCACCTACGTCTAGATCTTCCTGTTAGTCTCTTTCTTTGTGGCTTTTCCACCGAAAGCCTATATGCATTTCTCTTTTCTCCCATGCGAGATACTTGGCCAGCCCATCTCATCCTACTTCACTTGATTAGAATTGAGCTCATATTGTGGCGTATAGACCCGTTGCTAGGCAGAGGCCCGCTCACAACAATAGAAGAACTGCTGGAAGCGGTGTGGTTCAGGCACTATGCTACAAGCCGGAAGGTCGCGGGTTCCAGTCCCGAT
>NW_019761455.1:0-371 GCF_002891405.2 Cryptotermes secundus | reverse complement strand
CCAATTTACCCCCATGAAGATTTCTGGTACTCATTTATGTTACAGGCTGGGCTTTTAGAAGGTAACTGTATAAATGTTAATATATATGTTGTAATTCTAATAATCTCTCCGTAAAAATGGAAAATGATCATCGTAAATTTTGTTCCAGAATGTATTATTAATAATTTTAAGAAATCAACAATAATTTAATTATATTACCCAAAGAGAAATATGAGCTTTATTTGGAATAGTGTGAGAGGTGAAATTCATTCTGTACGTACTAAATACTTTTCCTGGGGGTAAAGCGCGGCCGGAGCTTAAGGCTGACAACCTTACTGCCATCTCTGAGATGATTGTCTAGATAATGTGGGAGCCTCAACGTCTCACAACCC
>NW_019761454.1:0-371 GCF_002891405.2 Cryptotermes secundus | reverse complement strand
ACCTTGCAAACATCACTTGACTTTTAATGGACCACATGGCATTACATCCCAGAAGATGAAACTCTTAAGGAAATTTGTGATTTATGTAAGTGATACATTGTTAGGATAGTGGTGTCAAGGAAGTTGTGATGGGCTGAATGTGTTAGTTAGATGAGGAAACTAAAATTGTATACAGAGTTCTGGCACAGAATCTCTTGGAATGGCCACCTGGAATACTCGTATTGAGAAGGATATGATAAGATAACATTAAGACTTGTTTTAGAGAGGTGGGTTGCGAGAATGGGAGGTGGATGGAACTGGCTTGAGGTCATGGCCAGTTTCAGCTTTTTGTATTAGCCACATTAAGCCTTGTAGTTCTGAAATCAAAGGTT
>NW_019761453.1:0-371 GCF_002891405.2 Cryptotermes secundus | reverse complement strand
TGGGAAGAGGTGTTAATTCTGCTCCCAGATCATGTAAGCATTGTAATGCTTAGTGCAACTATCCCCAACACACTGGACTTTGCTAACTGGGTGGGTGCAACAAAGAAGAAAAAAGTGTATGTTGTCAGTACATTGAAACGACCTGTTCCATTACAACACTACCTGTACACAGGTTCGAAGACTGGACTATTTCTCATAGTTGAGGAAGCAGGGAAATTCATAAAAAGTTGGGAAGTAGTTTCATCCGTTTGGTGGTTTGATATTGTGTAACACACCAGTTCCTCACCAAATGTGGTTGCCAAAACCAAGGCCGTATGGGAAATTTGGTTGCCATTACAGTCCTGTCTCCAACAAATGTGAATCTGTTGGTT
>NW_019761452.1:0-371 GCF_002891405.2 Cryptotermes secundus | reverse complement strand
AACGGGCTGTAAGTTATTCATTATCACCTCCTGCTCTCGTTCCCCAACATAATGATATTACTTACATCAACGTACAAGAAAGTTCATAAGTTGAACAGATGGCCCTAAGTCCGTGGGGCCGAGCCCTACTGCAGAAGCCATTAGTCGCTAAGCTACACAAGAATCGTCCAACATTTTATGGAACCCGAAAGTTCATTACCGTGTTCGAAAGAGCCCTCCACTGGTCCCTGTTCTGATCCAGATAAAATCAGTCTATGCCACCCCATCCTATTTCTCTGTAATCCAGTCAATGATATCCTCTCACCTACGCCTATATCTTCCTAGTGGTTTCCTTTGCTCGAGGTTTCATACCAAAGCCCTGCATGCATTTT
>NW_019761451.1:0-371 GCF_002891405.2 Cryptotermes secundus | reverse complement strand
ATAATACTATGTATTCCAAACAATGACAAAATACGGGGCTGACCGCGTTAACGTATGACCAGTTGTAGCGCTCTGCCTCCCATACAGCATTCATATGTTTCATTTCATTAGCGGAATATGCCTTAAACTAATTAGATTAATGGAGCGGACACCTTATTGGGAAGTTAAGATCCTTCCGCCTAGACAAGCGGAATTCCCTGTCTCTTGTAGGAACCAAAGAATCATTAAACGGGCCCATCACTGATCCCTCCTTGAGCCAAATTTATCTAATGTACATTTAAATTTTGTATGATACATTTTAATATTGTGTTCACATTTACTGCAGTCTTGGTAGCTCAGTCGGTATATTGACGGCCTACGGGATGGACAGC
>NW_019761450.1:0-371 GCF_002891405.2 Cryptotermes secundus | reverse complement strand
GTCAGGAAAACCTGTCTCCAAGTCTGGACCACACGAACAAGACATAAGTTACTCAGCACAGACTTTCGACAAATCCAAATTTTCTAAGAGAGTCTCTACACAGCACCCAACGAAATGGTGAATTTGAATTGTCAGTGGGGAGGTCGGGGGAGGGAAGATGTCATGAAATATTTTTCAGCTCCATTACAGTATATTCTCGGAGAGACTAAAGAAAACCAAGAAAAGCAAGTTTTAAGGTTCTCACGGAGACAGTTGTGACGAGTTCACGAAGATGTAGGCGACATATTCCTACAAAATTTCGATTAATGTTCAGCAGCCTACATGGCGTCGTATTCCAGAAGATGGACTCTTCAAAACAGGGAGCATCCAGG
>NW_019761449.1:0-370 GCF_002891405.2 Cryptotermes secundus | reverse complement strand
GACGCCAAGACGAACTGATTGGCGGTAAACCGGCAGTCTTAAAGTGATTCTGACTCTGACTCTGATCCAATTGAAAGTCAGGCTATGGTGAGAAGACTAGGAGTTTCGTGTCAAATGGCCGCCAGTCTGGAAGTTGTCAGTTGTCAGATGAGAGAGTTCATTTCTGTACGGGAAGCTGTGAAGAAAAGAGTTAATCACAAGTGTGAGACAGTGTAGGGAAGGCTTTATGTGTGTTAATTTGATTGTGTAATTAGATGAGTCTGTTATAGTACCTGTGTTAAAATCCGTTGTTAGAAAATGGCTAGTGGAGACTGTAATAGACTGAGGACGCCGGGTCAGTAATCTGCAGTGTAGTCAGGAGTGTATAAGT
>NW_019761448.1:0-371 GCF_002891405.2 Cryptotermes secundus | reverse complement strand
ACAATCTGGTCAACTTATTTTGTTTTTAAGATTTTCTGGAAAAGGAGGATATGCTGCAACGCATAAAGGACTTTCATGTAAGCAGAAATACATGTAGCACCTTAACGGGAAAAGTGTGATCGTCGACACAAAAATATTTAATTAAATAAAGCAATTGTTGAAAGTTATCTTGGTTTATTTAATTAAACATTGTTGTGTCGACGGTGAAACCTTTTCCCGGTAATTGTGATACACAACAAGATGCATACAAAGAAGATAGGTGGAATCTTAGGAACGGAAACTAAACTAACAAAGCTGATAAGTTTAAAAAGAATATCAGTTGTAATTTTTTTTTTACGAACACCGGTTTTACATCTTCAGCTTGACTACCT
>NW_019761447.1:0-370 GCF_002891405.2 Cryptotermes secundus | reverse complement strand
AAACAAAACTTGGAATTACCTAACATCAGTAATTTGAAAACTTCTGAAATTACAGTTACAATTATACTACAAATCTTGGTCAGTATATCGGGGGGATACGGACTGGATGGTCGAGGAATAGGGGTTCGAATCCTGGGAGAGGCGTGAGATTTTTGTTTCTCTTCCAGACCGGTTCTGGGTCCCACTCAGTGACCTATTCAATGGGCATCAGGGGCGTTTCCTTGGATTCATTAGTATGCATTTCATCAAAATATCTGATTTTCATGTTCTATCGATAATTATTAACTACCGTCTTTATCGATTATATAACATTCATATTTTAACAGGTCCCATTTGTTAAAATGTAAAATACGGGCTCGTCCGGGATTTG
>NW_019761446.1:0-370 GCF_002891405.2 Cryptotermes secundus | reverse complement strand
AAAAGAAAAATTGATGAACTGTAAGGCCTCAGAAGGAAAAACCATGAAATCAGCAAGAGAATTCATTTGCAAGGAAACAAAGAAATTCTTGGCAGTTCATTTCAAAGAACAACTATAGATTTGCAGAGAAAGAACAGATAAACAATCAGTCCCAGCATGTAAATGATTGGGTAACGCATTTACAGTTGTAAAACTTGTGATATTATTGCTTCATGACAGTGCAACTACACTGTAAACAAACAAGTACATACATGTAACATGAGAAATAATGACTATTATAAGTATGCACATAAGTTAGAACTTAAAAGAGTTACAAGTCAGTAGCAGAGTGTATCTTCTATAACAAACTGCCTAACAAATAGGTAACAAC
>NW_019761445.1:0-370 GCF_002891405.2 Cryptotermes secundus | reverse complement strand
AAGAAAACAAGCCGAAGAGGAAGAGAAGTAGACACGGGGAGAAAATCGCTCTCTGGAAGGAACAGCTTCATCATTACGCCGTTACTTGGGGGCGGGAGACGAGGGGCAGACTGTGGAAACAAGATGTCTCCAAGAAGGGACGCACATGAAGGACATATCTCACTTACGTACCCGAGTCACTGTGTCTGCCATTTTAATGAGCACAACATAAACGACAGCATCTGTGGTCTCGTGGTCAGAGTTCCTGCTTAGAGATCCAAAGATCCGGGTTCGGTTCCTGGTGCTACCAGGTTTTCTGAGATGTAGTGCGTCTGGAACGGGCTCCACTCAGCTTCCTGAGGATAACTGAGGAGCTATTTCAAGAAAATAG
>NW_019761444.1:0-370 GCF_002891405.2 Cryptotermes secundus | reverse complement strand
AGAGAAGTCTACAGAGCGAGATGGAAAAAGCGGTGGCTCCTCTGACTTGTATTCAAGTTGTCCTCCGTTCGATTCTGGGCAGTCACACCGACTATAGTGAATGAGGGTTTCTGTGGTTTTACCCAGTCACTCCGAGCAAAATCCTGAACAGCAGCTTAACATTAATCAGCGGCGGGCTTCTTTCCACATCCTCTCAAATTTACTGTTCATTATCATAAATCACTGGACGCTGCATGTTGTAGTTATTTGCAGCGCTGCTGACTAACCAACACCGCCGAGTAACCTGTTACAGAGATTAGAAATCTTGAAACTGAAGTGAGCTCATTGCAGTCGTTGCAACATTTCAGGAACGAAACAGAACACGAGAGTA
>NW_019761443.1:0-370 GCF_002891405.2 Cryptotermes secundus | reverse complement strand
TCGGTAACGGTTTCAGTATTCAAGGAATCTGTTGAGGTGAGTGTAGGTTTAAAATATTCCTGGTATCCTTATCACAATGTCCAGACGGGCTCTGGGATTCACCCAGCCTCCAAACCCATGGGTACCGGTGGTAAAGCGGCCGGGGCGTGAAGCTGACCACACACACCCATCTGATGCTGGGATCAAGAATGGTATGTCTTCATGGCAAACACAGGGACAATTTTACATTTGCTGGTATCCTTGTTTTACGAAGACTCGATTTACGAATTTTCGCTGAAACGAAGCCTGTTACATTGTATCTAGTTTTCACTTAACGAAACTCATTTTCGCTACAACTAACACCTTACGTTCACTAGAAGCCTTTTTTTTT
>NW_019761442.1:0-370 GCF_002891405.2 Cryptotermes secundus | reverse complement strand
AAAAAAATACACATAAAATTCACATAAACTTCCATGTAATATAGATGACACAAATTTTCAGTGTGGTTAGAATGTGTAAGAAAACATACATTTGTGTCGAACAAATTAATCGAAAATTTAAGGTCTCTGTATGTAGGTCCAGTAGTTTGGGGTTTATATTGCGTAAAATTATTGCTGGCGCTTTTTGACGATTAGGCTGACAAGGTAACGTTTTTGTTTAGGCTTAATTGCTGTGGCAGATTGTTTTCTTATGAAATAAGTCCCTAATTTTTCGTTTCTACCTCACAAAATTTGTTCCTATGCTTAACTAATTAAGCACTATGCCTCGAAGGCGTATGAGAGACTGGATGTATAGATCCACATTTTCTTG
>NW_019761441.1:0-370 GCF_002891405.2 Cryptotermes secundus | reverse complement strand
AGCCCTCGGTGCCCATCGGAGGTTGGGAGGGCCCCAGCGATGGTCTGGACGCTGCGGAGTAGAGAAAACTGCCCTACACCTGAGGGGAATCTAGTCCTGGCAGTCCAGCCCGTAGCCTGTCATACCAGCTGAGCTGTCTCGACTGCATTTGCCGGCTGTTTCTCTAGTCAAATCCGACAGCAATAACGCTTGGCGTGAATACCTGCATGAGAATGTGAGTAACTCGGTAAGTACATATTTATCAGAGCGCAAAATGTTGAGTTGTGAATGAAAGCGATAATCCAGCTCAGAGTTTTTGTGTTTCGTATACATTCTCGTTTTTGTAATACTCAAAGCGGCCGGTCACGATAGCCGAGCGGTCTAAGGTATG
>NW_019761440.1:0-370 GCF_002891405.2 Cryptotermes secundus | reverse complement strand
TGGTCAGTATATCGAGTGGACTATCTCGGCTCATGTGGCGAACATAGCCCCAAGTTTGCCGCATGGCGGCGCCTTAGTCGCTTAAAACCTGTGATGATTATTTCTCTAGTCGTATTGACCCGATTACATGGCCACCAAGATCACCGGACCGCCCATTTGGATTTCTGGTGATGGCGCTTCGTGAAGAAGTCCATATTCCTTTTGCCAAATTGCAATGAAGCGTTAGAGCTTCGAATTGTACAATTGTAGAATTGGGATACCGTTTAGTTTGTTGGTTGTTTAACGACGCTGTCAGTATTGAGTCTATATAGCGATGAAGATAGAATGAGTAATGAATATGGAAAGAGAATTGGCAAGGAAACCCGAAATG
>NW_019761439.1:0-370 GCF_002891405.2 Cryptotermes secundus | reverse complement strand
TAAAGCAACTCTTAACTCTGAGAGAATATAGTGTGAGGTAGTAGAATGATTGATGAACTGGGAAGTGGTCATGGCCTAATCTAGGTACTATCCCAGCATTTACCTGAAGGGACTGGGGAAAACCATAAAAAACCTGTCAGGATTGTGCTGTGGTTGATCAAACCAAGCACCTCCCAAATATAAGTGTAACACTTGGATGTATTTTCATCCCACTGCCATGAAGCTGCTGCTTGCACACAAGATTTAAAGGAGTGCATGTACTGTGGCTCATGGGTTATGAACATTTTAGTATCTCTGACAATTCACGGTAGAATAAAGACAATGTATGTCTCAACATGGCGACCTGAGACAAAAATATATGAAAAAAAAA
>NW_019761438.1:0-370 GCF_002891405.2 Cryptotermes secundus | reverse complement strand
AGTTCCATTTTTTCTATTTTCTATAGGCTTGTGCAAATTTCAATTCTTATGAATGGGAATATGAAATTCATTGTTTTATTCTCTACAAGTGAGAACACTGAACCAAACTGCACGTTCTCTGTTGGCAGAAATATTGAATTTTCATGAAGCGAATTTACATAACACAAAAGAAATGTCTCACAACACTTCCCCTGACGTATTGTAGATATTGTGTATTACCACTCAATTTCTATACAAATACTATCCTTAAGGCAGTGTCTTATGACAGGGCAAAATTGAAATTAAAATTAACAGAAGGACTTTGCCCTTCCATCTTCCAGGGTTGCGAGCCCAAAAATGAAGACAACTGAAGAAAATTTTGTTTTCACAG
>NW_019761437.1:0-370 GCF_002891405.2 Cryptotermes secundus | reverse complement strand
CGCTGTTGCTAGGGTCGCCCGCCACGTCACTACTGTGGCGCTTAAAGGTTAAGTGACAACAGTACCATGAATGGACAAATTAATGTAATAAAACTAATAACAATAATAACAGTTGTAATACAGGCAGCAGTCCAGTGGAAATAATAATAATTATACAAACTGAAATCCAGAGCTGAGTCAAGGAGTGTGGCTCAACAGCAAAGCAAATTCTAAAGTCAAATTAATGTGTAGAAATTTGTTGCCAAAACACTTTCTGAGCTGCACTGCTGGAAGAGATGAGTGAGATCAGGACAGGGCAGGAAGTGAAGGGAGTAGAAGGGGAGGAACTTAGGGTATAAAAGGAGGGGGAAACAACAAGATGTAGGGTGTG
>NW_019761436.1:0-370 GCF_002891405.2 Cryptotermes secundus | reverse complement strand
ATTTAAAGCCTTTTAATGACTGTGTAACAGATGGTTTAAAGCTATTATTCTGGACTTTGTCCATCATCTGAAGGTAATATCATTATGTTTTAGAAACTTCTTGTGATATGAAAGAAGACATACTCTGTTGGGTCCCTTGGTAGAGCCCGTGTTTTGAGAGCAGCACTTCCAGGGGCTCTCAAATGTAGTAATTTCAATAAACTTGAACAATGGACAGCGTCCAGAAAAATACGTAGTTTTAAACAGTGGAACTGTATAATTTACTCTGAAAGTAGTTTATCAGGACTGAAAATGCTTCTGCGATGTGATGCCATGTAGCCTGCAGGAACTTATTTAGAGAATTAGAAATTTTACCTCTAGCATCTCAGTA
>NW_019761435.1:0-368 GCF_002891405.2 Cryptotermes secundus | reverse complement strand
TGTGCTTTCTCAAGAGGCAACTTTAGCTGTGTCCAGTTGTTGCTCGTTAAGTACCCACTGAAACCTGGCCACTTCTGGAAATGTAACAGTTGAGGTACCGTATGGAACTTGAGCTCCGCTAGCTGCATATGCTTGCTTCTCATTAAAACTGTAACATAATACGCAGTAACCTACAGACTCTGTGCCGTCATCCCTGTATCGTATCCACCGTTTCCTAGCTCATCGTTGCGTACTAGTAAAAAGGGGTACAGTTATCGCGGAATTATGGGAGGTTCTAGGGCACTGGTTAGATTAGAATTCCCTTTTTGCGGCTTGTGTGTGTCAGGGACCGGTCACGGTAGCCGAGCGGTCTAAGGCATGTACTGTCT
>NW_019761434.1:0-370 GCF_002891405.2 Cryptotermes secundus | reverse complement strand
AGCTACCAGCTTCTCACAGCAACAGCTCACAACTGAACTTCAGCAGTCCTCTAACTGCAACTAGGTTACTGGGTTAAATTGCTACTGGCCTTCGCCAGCGCAGTTATTCCTGGTTTCAGTCTTCTCGAGATCCATGGTCATGTCAGAGTCAAAGTTATTTTATGACTTCCAATTTAGCGCCAATCAGTTCGTCTTGGCATAAGACCCTTGAGACTAACGACCAGAATTTTTCTTTGCAACTGAATCCTTGCGATTATAGTCCTTATGTAACATCCTCTCTGAGGAGAGGATGGGTGTGTGTCTTATGAACAGGCTTCGCCTTTCGTCAAGCGTGCATATCGCGCTTATAATATGTTATTGAAAATTCTTC
>NW_019761433.1:0-370 GCF_002891405.2 Cryptotermes secundus | reverse complement strand
ACACTGGAATCATGGGTTCGAATCCCACTCAAGGCATGGATGTCTATTTACGTTTATTTTGTGTTTCTGTTAGGTAGCGGCCTTGCGACGTACTGATCCCCCGTCCAAGGAGTCCTACCTGCTCTCTAAGATTAAGAAACTGAAATCAAACGAGGGTTTCACGGATGTCCTGTGATCCAAGTTGGAGCAACAGGAATAGAAGAAGAAGATGGTGGAGGAGGAGGTGGGAGGAGGGGGGTTGAGGGAGGTGGAGGAAAAAGAAGTGTGCTAACACTTGGATGTAGGGACTGAGGAAATTCACAACTGCTTGAAGGAACTTGCTCGTCTGTACTGTTATTTAATTGCGATAGTTTGAGTGGAAGGGGGGGGG
>NW_019761432.1:0-370 GCF_002891405.2 Cryptotermes secundus | reverse complement strand
CTCCAAACTCCTGTCACTTCATCTCCCTTCGGTCCATGAGGATGTTAAGGATGAATAATTGGAATGAATGAAGAAAATGTAAAAATGAAGCAGCCAGGAGAACCTGTGAACGTGTTCCAGCTTAGCTTTGCCCAATTCTACGTCCTCTCACTGTAGCAGTAGACAGAACTACATTTTTGTAGAGCAGGGAGGGGAGACAGTCCCTCCATTTACATACTGGAAACTCGAGGGACTCGCATTAGTTGAGGCTAAGTCCCCGGGAGATGCAGCTGTTAAGTGTAACGCCTCTTCTCACACTTCTGTAAACAGTTTCCTAGTCAGCTCCCTGCACCGTCCTGAATTCTCCCATCACGTTCATACTAGTCGCAAG
>NW_019761431.1:0-370 GCF_002891405.2 Cryptotermes secundus | reverse complement strand
GATAATCCGGATTAGTAAAGCAAGAGGTAATCATAGACGACAAAATACTTAGAACACAAATAAATGGAAAATGTATTAATATGAAAAATGCAGATAAATATAAATAACAAAATATCACCGTAGAGCCTTTATTTTAAAGCCATAAAAAGACAGAACTACTCCGTGTCACAGTGACTAAGACGGGGGTTTGGATTGGAAATTGGATTCATTGGATACTTACATGTCGTAACTACATTAATTATTACATACTTGCTGAGTTACACAATTTACGATCACTCCACAATAGTCTTCTCAGTCTATCTGCAATAGTCCTCAAGGATTCATAACACAGGAAATATAAAAGTCTCAGTAAATCACACACTCCCAATAT
>NW_019761430.1:0-370 GCF_002891405.2 Cryptotermes secundus | reverse complement strand
TATATTGATGATGCTGTTTGAAGGCTGTATTCTTTAATAGAAATAGTTCCCCCACGTTTTAATTCTTGATGAATTATCTTCAGGTGAGTTGTTACACTAAAGTTCAAGGAAAATATGACATCAAGTGTGACAGGTCAGTGGCTGAGGCTGTGCACGTTAAGGTTCAGATTGCCTTGGATTGCTTCAAAAGTGGGATTATGGGCGATTCACACTTGGGGTATTGATGTATGTCTGCACTTTTCTGTTTAGTGTAAGTAAGTGCTTTATGATTGACTGATCTTCCATTTCGGGAACTCATCAGATCTGAAAGAATTTATTGTTTCAGAAGTTGATTCTGAATTGGAAAAGGGCCTAACCCATGATAACTGAA
>NW_019761429.1:0-370 GCF_002891405.2 Cryptotermes secundus | reverse complement strand
ACAAAACTGCCTACGTCTGCTCCATCGCATCTTGGCAACATCCACCACTCCTAACAGTGTCTTAAAAACCCAAATAGCTATCCAAGTTTATGCGAAATTCCTCTATCCCGTGCACAGATTAAGAACGCGTGAAGCTACACCTCCATTCTCCCATATGTCTACATATTAAGCACAGGTACACTTTCAAATTCATCTAATTCATGTACACGCGTTATGGCGTATGGGTGGACAAAGGCCTGCCAGACAACACCTCCATGCCATCCCTTCGCTGCACATTAAGATATCATTAGAACCATCTGATGTCTGTGTATACATCAATATTATATAAAACATATTATAAAGAGCGAGAGAGAAATTGGGGGGGGGGACA
>NW_019761428.1:0-370 GCF_002891405.2 Cryptotermes secundus | reverse complement strand
TAACTGCCCTTGAAGTAACTGTCACTTCTTCGGTTATTCTGGAAATCCTCTTACGCAGCCGCAGTGTGGACCATACAGAAAACACAGTTCTATTGTGAGAACCGTTGCGTAACCTAGCAACTTGTCTCAGAGAACCCCGTTCCTACTGTTGCTCCACGCAGACAACGTAGAAAACAACCTAACCCTTTGTTGCGTGTTGGACCATGTTTACATAACTGTTGCCTGGCAATGCGGTGATCAAATATGTTACAATATGTTTGCAAAACATGGCTCCTTTTTTAGGAAAACATTACAAGTTCTTGAAAATAAAGCGCACATGCTTGAGAGAAATGAGAATTGTGTTTAAATTTTGGTGGAGAATCCTCAAGGG
>NW_019761427.1:0-370 GCF_002891405.2 Cryptotermes secundus | reverse complement strand
GTAGAAGTTTCGTTCGGAGCTAACAATTTCGTTCCGCACAGTTCACCGTGGAGATTCGTTGCGCTGACCACGCGACACACTCTATCGGCAAAATTTGGCACTAAAAATTTCGCCGACAAGCGACGGTCCCTCGGTCGGTATAATTCACTTGCGGACTAAAATCACGGAGTTTTTAATTATATTTGTTAATGGCAGTTTCCTCTGTCTTATTTGATGCACAGTATCAGGAGTGGGCTGTATGAAAATATCCATCGTGTTTAGTGGTTCTAGTTGTTGCATTTCACATGCCCAAAATGGATTTATTCTTTTTATCTTACGCAATGATATTTCACAGAGCAAACATAATATTTTATTTGATCATCCTGTTGCA
>NW_019761426.1:0-370 GCF_002891405.2 Cryptotermes secundus | reverse complement strand
TGGAAGGAGAAAGGATGTTACACTTCATACTTTTCTGACTTGATGGAGGGGAGTGGTTAGCTTTACACACTGAGTACTTTATCCTTAGAAAGTGGCCCTAATATCCAGTGAAAATTAGTCTGAATGAGGTTGAAAGAAAAATCCCTATCCCTCTTTGGTTATTTTATAGTGCTGAGATCAAATCATATATCATAAGATGAATGTAAAGGATGGGGGAGGAAATATTCACGGCTCATTATAAGGCAATATACCGACAGTTTCCTGAAGATGATGCAAAACCATAAAGGAAGTGAGTAAGGTGGGTTTCTGCCAAGAGTCTGAAACAGAATATATTTTTGTCATATCAACATAATGTACTATCTTGAATATT
>NW_019761425.1:0-369 GCF_002891405.2 Cryptotermes secundus | reverse complement strand
TTTTTTTTTTGCTTTTTGTTTATTTTCACTTTACGTAAGATTATAAATTAAAAGGTATTCATAACGAGGAACTCTATAATTTGCACTCTTTTCCCAAATGACCAGACGTTACTGTGATCAAAATCAAAGACAGTAAGATGGGTGGGACAGGTAGCACACGTGTAAGATACGAGAAATATATATGCAGAAGTATTTTGTAGCACGGTAATGAAACTTCGAATTCTATATTGGTCATATCATTTTTATATCATCTGAATTACTGTTAGCTGCAAGACAGACTTTTCTCCGTCGAATTATTTATTTAGTGAAGTAAAAGTAAAAAAATAAAGCTATCCCTATAGCAGGCCGTGAAGGCCCATAGGGTTGTGA
>NW_019761424.1:0-370 GCF_002891405.2 Cryptotermes secundus | reverse complement strand
CTTTCACAAAAAAGGACACATTACATTTTGTCATTAGCCTGAACCCGGAAGTATGAACACTCTCTGGTAATATTACAGCAGGACGTATGGAGCTGAAGAACATTTCACGTTAGAGTCCATATTGACCCTTTCAGAACCAAGGTAAGAGGAAGTGTCACAACGATCTCTCATTTAACATTATAACAGCGTTCCAGTTTTTCTTAATTGTGTGTTTTATGAATAAAACGCGTCTGTATGACGTAGGCCCTACAGTTGCGTAGCGCTAAATAAAATTGTTAGGCCTGTTATTATTATTATAGCTCAATCGGTAGCGATGGGCTTCGGGCTGGACGACCGGCGTTCAATTCCCCGCAGGGAAACAAATTTTTTT
>NW_019761423.1:0-369 GCF_002891405.2 Cryptotermes secundus | reverse complement strand
GTCAGATGTGGTCAAAAATCAGAACTAAGGTTTTCTGAGAAACAACTCCAACGATTTTTGTTATATTTTAGTAATTTATGTAGACCAACATCCTAAATAATCCTGGGCAAATGGTATGTTCAGGAGAATAATGTTACACCCTCTAGCGATCCAAAAGTGAAATGACAGTTTTCTCAAAAACGTGATCCTTCAGACGTACATGAGAAAGTGTGTGCATTGTCTTTGTACCAGTTCTTTCCCATACTTAACTCACCAAGTACCTAGCTTCTTGGATCTGAGCCCTTCTTGACAAGCCGCCAGTTGTGTCGCAACATAAGAACTTCCAGGATTTTGTAGAACCCGAAATTTTATTACCGTATTCACAAGAGC
>NW_019761422.1:0-369 GCF_002891405.2 Cryptotermes secundus | reverse complement strand
CTTCTCAGTCTGCTGTGTTTTTACCGGTTTTCGCCTGCTAACGGCTACCAACGCCGTAGCTTTCTCAGCTTACGTGGTCACGTCCTTACTGGCTGGCGACTGTCTCACGACTAACTGAACTCTAGAACTGTTCTACTTATAGCTTTCCGCACGGACCGCGTAAAGAACACAGCTCCCCAATAAGTTCATTGGTCCGTGTTATGAAACTGTTGCCCAGAAAGGGGCGTTATTTCCAGAGTCATTGCTTAGCAACGTGTGTACTTGCTACAATGTAATAGCATGCGGTGAACGATCGGTTGGTGTGTGATGCATGACTGTTGATCAGTGGTGGTAGTTTAGATCAGGACTAGAAGATTACAGCAATAAAAT
>NW_019761421.1:0-369 GCF_002891405.2 Cryptotermes secundus | reverse complement strand
ATTATGACACTTGTTCTGTTTGAAAGTACCAAACTTGAACGTTAGATGTTCTATAGTGTCGGTATGAAATATGAAGTTCCACCCTAAGGATGGGACAGGGTGCTGGAGAGAATATTTGGACCTAAAAGAGATAGAGGTTATAAAAGAGAGACACGGAAGATGGTTAATGAAGAGCGTTCTTCACACCAAATCAAGGAAGGTGAGATATGCGAGGAAGGTAGCACGTATTGAAAATTAATAAATATTCTGAAGGCATTATCTTCAACCATGTTTTACAGTTATTGATGGAGTTCATTCATTGTCATTCATCAATGACTTTACAGCCCTTTGTTGGCCCCTGACCTCTTCTTCATTTTCATAATTTTTTTT
>NW_019761420.1:0-369 GCF_002891405.2 Cryptotermes secundus | reverse complement strand
AAACAAAATTACGTTTATGCGATCACCATAGTGACTATATATCTGTGTATCCCGTATTAACTTTAGAATGCTTGAACCAAACTTATGAAACTTGGTATAATCACGGATCCTGAGCCCATCCTAACCACGTACTTCATAAATCCCTCCCATAAGCCTATGTGTACTTGTATGTGTATCCCCCATCATTGCCAGGAAACGGCTAGGTGAAAACATCACCGCAGCAATAGAAGAATTGTTGGACGTGTTTCTATGCGATACGTGTATCTTGGTTTGGGTTGAAACTGAGACCACTTGGTACGTCGGCCATTAACTGGCCTATTGTATCAGCCCCGGATGATAGATGATGATGAATGTAGAGAAGTCGGTGGA
>NW_019761419.1:0-369 GCF_002891405.2 Cryptotermes secundus | reverse complement strand
GCACACACACGAGATAGATATCATTTTTTAAGCTGACAAATTAAATTTGTATAATTTCTTTGTTATTGAATCTGAATGCATGAAACTTTCACATTTCATTATACACAATTGGTAAATTTGTTTTTGCCATTTTTATTGCTGAACTGTGCAACAAAATTACATCATATATTGTGAATCAGAAAATGTTTATCAAAAGCTTTTACTTTCCTAGTGGTTTTTGTGTTGCTGTGGAGAGAATATCGTCAAGAGTTGTCTGTCCGTATTTCACCATTGAGAGACATTATCTGTTGGACTGTTAAACAGTTTGAAGAAAGAGGAAGCATTTGTGATAAATACATGGTGTTTCACGACTTTAGGGCATAACTGCAG
>NW_019761418.1:0-369 GCF_002891405.2 Cryptotermes secundus | reverse complement strand
CCATTCCTCCCAATACCTTCATGGCATTATGCTTAATTAATTAAGCCCAAGGTTAATTTTACCTTGCCAGTCACATTGGCCGCATGATCTAGGTCATGAACTGTCTTCACCCTCTTGAACACTTGGATCGTGGGCTCGAATCCCACTTGAGGCATGATTGTCTGTTTGTGTTTATTCTGTGATTGTACTGTCCTGTATATGTAGGTATGTGCCTTCCGACGGGTGGATCTCCTGTCCAGGGAGTTCTACCGGCTGTGTAAAATATCAAGTAACTGAAAAGCGGCCAAGGTCCAACAAACGTCTGTACTCGTAGAGTCATAGATAAATAGATAGACAACTTTACCTTACCATACCTTACCTTTACTTTTA
>NW_019761417.1:0-368 GCF_002891405.2 Cryptotermes secundus | reverse complement strand
TACTGGGAACACGTGCGACTGGAGCTATACCCCGTCGACAAACATACATGTGCGTTCGAGATGCGCCATTTTCAGTACTGAAAGTTTTGGCGCCTACTGTACGTCTTGGTCTTCCTAGTGGTTTCTTCTGGTTTTCCCACCAATATCGTATATGCATTCCTCTTCTTCCCGTTCGTGCTACGTGCCCCACCACCCTCATCCTCCTTGATTTGAGTACAAGTTATGAAGCTCCTCATTATGCAGTTTCCTCAAACCCCCTTAACTTCATCTCTCTTCCGTCCAAATTTTCCCCTAAACACCGTTCTCAAATACCCTCCCTTAACGTCAGAGACCAAGTTTCACACCCATACAGAACGACAGGCAAAATT
>NW_019761416.1:0-369 GCF_002891405.2 Cryptotermes secundus | reverse complement strand
AAAAAAAGGGTTCATGCTAAATAATATGGCGTATGGCAAAGTGAAAGTGTGTAGATCTCATCATGATACACAGCAGAATCCTAATTTGTTTTCCCTCACTTTAAAGTGTACTATCATTTAATGGCAATTTCAATGATCCTAAGTCAGAAATCAAAGTGTGGTTTTCCTTATTTTAGTGTTAAAATCCACTGCTCCGTAAACAAACCAGAAATGGTGGGTTTACTGTATTGCTCTTCTGCATAACTTCTTGACTTGCTAATGATTTAGTCAAATACAAAGAAAATGGCTTCTGACAGCATGCACCTGTAATGTGGTCAGCTTTCAAACCCATTCATATCTGCAGACAATGAATGTGAAGATCAGATAAAG
>NW_019761415.1:0-369 GCF_002891405.2 Cryptotermes secundus | reverse complement strand
GAAACATACTCCAAGAGAGAGGTGAGGTGTTAGACTATGAATTAAGCAAGACAAGATAAAGCGGAATTGACAGTCGAGATTCAGGATAACTCAGGAATAGGAAGGAACAATAACAAGTATAAAGGAATGGACAGTCACAAGCAAAACCAGTGACGGAATTTTTAATGCAGATAGAACAATGTGCCCGTGTTAGTAATTGGGACGCAAACGACGTAGTCAACATAATAAAGGCTAAATTAACAGTAGAGCCAGGCAGTTTGTAAATGGTAGAGACCAGTTAACAGACGAGAAAGTGAGATATGAAGTACTGGAAGCAGCTCTCGTGGACCGTTTCAGCGTGAAATTGCCAGCAAGGTACCATTTCAACTT
>NW_019761414.1:0-369 GCF_002891405.2 Cryptotermes secundus | reverse complement strand
GCGTGACTGTTATGTTGCAATGTGAGGGTGTGGCATACTTCTGTGTTAATAGCTTCTTCATTTTTGTCTTCAGATCGACCTTCATTAGTTAAACATCTGCGTTTCTCAAATGTAAATGAAGGTATAAGAATTTGCCAATCCCATATAGTTCTTTGGGCAAACTAACTCCGTGGGACATAATCCCTCTTGAGAAGCGAATATTTCTTCAGGTAATAGAGAAATTTCTCGTCTGTGGAACCTGAAGGTTGTGTGCCATGTTTGCAAGAGCGTTTCCCCTCTCTGAGCCACATGAACACACACACGTCCTGTTTCTTGAAGATCGCAGTATCTTCCTCTGTGGTCTAGTGGTCAGAGTTCCTGGCTACAGAA
>NW_019761413.1:0-369 GCF_002891405.2 Cryptotermes secundus | reverse complement strand
CAAGAATATTCCTGGTACTCATTTGTGTTAGAGGCTGAGTTGACCACGGGGCCTTAGTGCGGCTGAAAGGATTAGGTCAACTGAAAAATCTAATGTCCTCATGGGGAATGAAACCTGTGACCTTCCTTCTTGTAGCATAATGCCTCAACCAACTATGCTACCGCATGCCCCTCATTATCAGCGTTGTCACATTTATTTTCAGCCACACAGTTATTTCTCTTTTGTACTGATTTTTCGTAATCATATTTCCAATTATATTTCCCATTTTAGTGTAATTATTTTTATAAGCAGTGTGTTAACAAATTGTCTTGTAATGAATTACATTGACCCCTAATTGATTTGATCATGAGCTTATTCTTAAATATAAAA
>NW_019761412.1:0-369 GCF_002891405.2 Cryptotermes secundus | reverse complement strand
TTTTCTTGACCTCGGCAATAGCTGGAGGTGAGTGGTCAGCTTCACTCCACGGCCGCTTTACCGCCGGGGAAAGAGTCCTCGGTACCTATTTAATAGGAGGCTGCGTGGGCCTCAGAGCCGTTCTAGACGACGTGGGAAAGAGAAAATTCTGGACCCTACCGAGACTCGAACTCAGACCCCTTGGACCAGCCCGTAGTCAGTCCCTATACCGACTACGCTATCCCGGCTCTCAGAGAAAACCGGCACACCTACTTCATGTCTGATACCAATTCTCTTACATTTTTACGGTTTAGATACAGTTATAAACAGGGAGGACGCAGGGCATTTCTGTATCAGGCCGCAAACTATAGGCTCCCCGAGAGTAACCTA
>NW_019761411.1:0-369 GCF_002891405.2 Cryptotermes secundus | reverse complement strand
GTCTCACCCAGCATCCTATTCAGTGGATACCGGTGTCTCTTTCCAGGGTGCGAAGCTGACCATTCAACTCCATCTAGTGCCGAGCTTAAGAATGAGGAATGGCTATTATACTTTCTTAGCGTGGTGCTTTTATTAAACGTTGTTCAGAAATTTTTGAAGTTTAGTGCTGGCTCAGTATTGATTTATTGTGTATATTAAATATCAATATATAATAAAACTTCGCATTTTTCACAAAGACATATCACCGAACTATCACTACTGTATCTCAATTTGCCTAAAGAACGTTTTGAAGAATGGGAGAGTTCTTATATATTTTACTGAAATGTCACTCTCAAAGCCATATGAACTATACTGCTAAACTTAAATCGC
>NW_019761410.1:0-369 GCF_002891405.2 Cryptotermes secundus | reverse complement strand
CTTGCCAAGTTTGCGTTGCTTGCTTGCCGGCTTTGCGTTGTTAGCTTGCTAGATTTCCGTGGCCACCTTGCTAGATTTGCGTTACTACCTTGCTAACTTTACGTTTCAAGCATGCTAGCTTTGCGTTGCTAGCTTTCCTTTTCTTGCTAGTTAGCTATCGTTGCTAGCTTGCTTCTTTGAGTTGCTAGCTTGAAATTTTGCTAGATTTGCGTTGCTAACTTGCAAGATATTCGTTTCTCTCTGGCTACTTTTGCGTTGCTATGTTGCTAGCTTTGCGTTGCTGCCTTTGTTGGTTTGCGTTGCTAGCTTGTGAGCTATGCGTTTCTAGCTTGTTACTTTGCGTTGCTAGCTTGCTAGTGTTGCGTTTCT
>NW_019761409.1:0-369 GCF_002891405.2 Cryptotermes secundus | reverse complement strand
GCCCTCTCCAGAACTCGACAGAATTATAATTGTAGCTGAGTGAGATCTTCGTTATATAACCTCGAGGCGGACCCTCAGAAAACACCGCTCCCCCCATTGTTGCGAAGGCGTGTTTACAGCGCCTTTGCATAGCCTGCGTATTTGTTGGCGCGGGAATGTGTTTACCGAATCGTTGCCTAGCAATTGTTATACACGTCACAATATAAAAAACAAAAATTTTTACTGGTTGAATAATAATATAAGATTTAAATACAAAATAACAAATTTTACTTTCAGATTACTTTTAATTATACATATAATTCATACGTATTAAACAACTAAACGTTCCTCTAGCCTAGATACAATAGGCCAGAAGTGGCCGCAGAACAA
>NW_019761408.1:0-369 GCF_002891405.2 Cryptotermes secundus | reverse complement strand
TGTGAAAATCGCGTACCATTGTGTGCCTTGGAAAATTTCCAATGGCGCGAAGAAACTTGCTTTTCTGTCACTGTCATTTTAATTAGTAGGTGTCTGTCGCTAATTCCCAGGCTGTGCAAGCATAAGTCATTACTGATCTGACTGGAGACTCTCAACTACTTATCCTCGTCATATTATCTCGCCAAGGACCGCCGCACAGAAAACACTGCTCCTCTTTTGTTGTTCATTTGTTACCATGGGAACAAGTTTGTTTGCGAAGCCGTCACTCAGTAAAGCTCGCCGTATATTTGTTTATTTCGCTGTTGTTGCCTAGCAGCGGCCTTTGTTTATAAATTAATCACTTACTTACTCATGGAGCTGAGCCCTTCT
>NW_019761407.1:0-369 GCF_002891405.2 Cryptotermes secundus | reverse complement strand
AGTACTGATTAATTACGATACAATATTAATGTAAAAAAGTAATCAAATTATATTAGATATACGTATATGTATACGAATACGACAAAGAAAGGGGCGCTCAGTTACAATTAAAAAGAATGTTAAAAAAGTAGAGTGTGACGAAATAGACTGGATTAAGTGGGACAGGACAGCTTTCAGTGACGGACCATTTTCAATATGTTAATGGAATTTCAGTCATTGAAAAGCGGGGTTCTTGTTTTCTAGTTAAGACATGTAGGATGTAACGCAGTGTAAGCTGATAGATGAAGCGCTAGAGTGAAACCACTCGTTTATACTGAAGATGGAGGCAGCAGATTTGTCAGAATCGTTGGTATCCACTTACCGCACTAT
>NW_019761406.1:0-369 GCF_002891405.2 Cryptotermes secundus | reverse complement strand
CAGTAACAGCTTCCGGCTGCATTTTACGTGTTCTTCGTACATTATTAATAAGCGGTAAATTTTCTACATTCGATATCAGTTAAATATCACTTATCCGAAATTTGTTCAGAGCTAAAATAGTATATTTGTCAAAGCGTGCGAAGGGTAAAATTGATACAAAGATAAATTTAAATAAACATCAAGTATTTTACATACTTTATGCTCATATATATATGATGATCCATCCACACCGTCCCATGATTCACCCACTTACTCGATCAAACAATACCCCCTATATCCTAGCGTGTGCACAGAGATACTCACAGTAGTTCTATATATATTTTCTTTTATTTACATAAAATTAGCAATCAGAATTACATTTGATTCTAT
>NW_019761405.1:0-369 GCF_002891405.2 Cryptotermes secundus | reverse complement strand
AGGAACCCTCTCTTCCTCTTCTATTTTGTCCCCTTCTTTGTACTTATCTTCTTCTTCTTCTTCCATCTCTTACTTCATCATCTAACCCTCTTCTTCACTTCTGTCTTCTCGTTCTATACTTCATTTTCCATCTCCCCTTCTCCCTTCATTCTGTATTTCCCTTCTCCTAATCTTTATTTTCTGCTCGTTCTACTCAAACTAATCTCCTTCCTCACTTCTTCTTCCCTGCCCTTCCTGCTTTATCGTCTTTCTTCTTCTGCTGTGCCTTTCTTTCTTCTTTTAAACGTCCTGACTAGCACAACTGCGTTTTCGGGGTCTGAAAAAGGTACATAACTAACTCCATGGAGCTGAGCCCTTCTTGAGAAACAG
>NW_019761404.1:0-369 GCF_002891405.2 Cryptotermes secundus | reverse complement strand
TATCCTGGGGGGGGGGAGGACGTGGCGGTTTATGATCACGTTCACAAAGCTCGCTGTTAAATTATCTCGAATCGGCTCAAAATAAAACCCGTCACGAACGAACTGACTAATTACAATAAATCCAAGAGTTGAGCCCCTCTCGGGAAGCAACCAGTAGCTTAGCTACCCAAGAATTTCCTAACATTTTTGCAACTGTTATGAGCCAGTCTGCCGTGTACAAAGTCTCGTATTCAGTTTCCTTAGTTTAGGTTGTTTATGCAAAGAATCACGCGAAACACAGCGGCCGCGCCTTCTAAGACACGAGCTGTCTTGATTAGCTCGAAAGCGGAGATCATGGGTTCGAATCCCACTTGAGGCATGAATGTCTGT
>NW_019761403.1:0-369 GCF_002891405.2 Cryptotermes secundus | reverse complement strand
GTGGGAAGCCAGCGACTAACTGCTTGAGCTATGGCGCGGCCTGAAAGGATACTTAATTACACACTTGTACTACTCTGTAGATGAATACCTATTGTCTGAATAGTGACTCATCTGTGTGAGGATTTTATAAATAGCACAAGTTGACAACATGAGATTTAAAGGTTGTATACATGTTATGAGTTGACAGTGTGATGTATGTGAGTGGTTGTATCTCTGAGTAACCTTATGTGTAACCACTGTTGCTATTGCTGTTTTTAGATATTCTCTGTATGTATGTGACATGTTCCCCATCCTGCCATCATTTGACTAACTTTGGATCTATGGAATGCAATGTAATGTACCTGTATATTATCAATTTTCAAAGCTTAA
>NW_019761402.1:0-369 GCF_002891405.2 Cryptotermes secundus | reverse complement strand
CAAGCGGCGGTCGCTCGGTCTGTATAGTTCGCTTGCGGACTACAGATCACGGAATTTGTTTGTTTTAGAGTTTGTTCTTTATTTACCGATACTACTTCGGTATGTAGACTGTGTAGAGTCAGATTGTAGTGTGATTGAAGAACTGGAATGACCTGGACTGAATTGGTCCAGGACTAATTCAGGAATTTGACTTGAGGGACTAAGAAGAACAACGAAACCCCACAGGCTGGACAGCTAATATCCCGGCAAAGATTCGAACATAGGGCCTTCCAAAATGAAATTTAGAACCCTGACATCCACATGTTCTATAAGATTTGGTGTTATGACTGTGTGTATAGTAGAAAGAAGCCCTAGCAATTAATTTTTTTT
>NW_019761401.1:0-369 GCF_002891405.2 Cryptotermes secundus | reverse complement strand
TGTTTTCGAACCACGAACCTTAAATTTACAACGCCGGTGTCTTACCTCTAGACCATCAGAACATCTATCCTACAGCTTTCTGCGATCGTTCTTATATTATACGTCTTGGTTTATAGCTGCAGAGAAATCTTATTTGTTTATTTATTTATTAATTTACTTTTCAATTTTATTGACAAAAGACACCGCGGTCTCGAACCCTGCACCTACCCAATACTATACCAGTGTCTTACCCATGTACCACAAGATCTATACCAAATTGTTACCTTCACCTTTCTCGTATAGTACGACTTGCTTCCTACATGCACAAATTTCTTATTTTTGTCCACAAAAATAGTCAAGTCTTCGAACCACGTGTTTTCTGAACCATAC
>NW_019761400.1:0-369 GCF_002891405.2 Cryptotermes secundus | reverse complement strand
GAGAGAGAGAGAATATACAGGAGAGGAAGTGTAATGAAAGAGGGAGGGGCAGAGATAAAGACAAATCAAGGCGTTAAAAGATAAGGAAATATCAATGAAGATACACTGAAAGGGAAAACGAATGGAATATAAAAAGAATTAAAATAAGGAGAAAATAACGAAGGAGCAAAAAAGACAAGGGACGAAAGACATAAGGAAATAAGGATTTTACTAGACAAAAAAAAGAGGGAGACAGAAAGTGAATAAGGACTGAGCGATAGAAAATAAAGTAAAGATAAAGGTAAGGTAAAGTTGTCCCTGAGCTTAATTAAGTAAGCACTACGTCATGAAGGCTTATGGGGGAGTGGATGTATAGACCCACATTTTCTT
>NW_019761399.1:0-368 GCF_002891405.2 Cryptotermes secundus | reverse complement strand
GCTTCAGCTTCTGGTCAGATATTATTATTATTATTATTATTATTATTACAGTGATCAAATGAAGAAGGATGTGAGGGGAGGCCATGAGGATAAGAAACACACACATAATTCTCATTTGCTGGGACGATGAAAAAGAAGCGAATCCTAAAGAAGGCGGGTGTAAGAGTGCCGAATGTGTCAGGATATGACCCAGCCGCGGCATCTTGTGAGCAAAGTAATGAAGAGTACGGGACTGAAATTTTGTTGACAAGATGAGAAATTATCAGTCTTTATGAACGGACTCTGTTCAATGCTGTAAGCTCATTTTGCAAAGGACAAGATACCTAATGTACGTGGCGATCCAATGAACGTCGTTCAAGTTACCAACT
>NW_019761398.1:0-369 GCF_002891405.2 Cryptotermes secundus | reverse complement strand
GAAACCTCATTGCCACACTCGTTATTTCCCTAGTAGAGTTAATAGGTTGGCGTCTCTAGACGAAAGGTTCCAGTCGGGTCCCCGTGGTGAAATGGGGTTGCCAGGGGCAACATGCAGATAACGAAACCTCCATCGTATTTCTGTCGCGTGTCCGTTCTCTTTCCGCTTTCGTTTTCGCATTTCTTTCGTATCTGAATTGTAACCAATTCATAAGTCAATCTTAAAATATAATGTTATTATTATTGTTGTTGTTATTGTTATTATACTGTTGGATACTTATATTCCAACGCAATAAACTGTTAGGATTAATTCATTCCATAAAACAATTTTTTCTTCCTTGGATAGTCTGAAAGTTCTATATATTGCGTT
>NW_019761397.1:0-369 GCF_002891405.2 Cryptotermes secundus | reverse complement strand
AGATTCCTGGTACTCATTTCTGTTGGAGACTGAGTCGATCCCAGGAACATAGTGCGGCTGAAAGGAATAGGTCAACTGAACATTCCAATGAACTCACTGGGAATCGAAACCACGACTTTTCGGCTTCTAGTATAGTGCCTCAACCAACTATGCTACCACGTGACCCGGAAGGTGTGAGCAGAAGCGTGGAACGTATCAGTACTGATTCCGCAGAATTTCGGACTAGGTACGTTCCGAAGACAAAGTTGTTCCAACTTCTGTACCACGCCTTTAGGTGCTTCCGTTTCTGACTGGAATAAAACAAGTTAGGAAATGTACATATAGCGTAAAAATTCTGTTGCCTTCTTTCTGCTACACTTTTTTTATTTT
>NW_019761396.1:0-369 GCF_002891405.2 Cryptotermes secundus | reverse complement strand
CCCATTGAGAAATAATTTTTGCATGCTTATTGATGATATTGAAATTTTATTACAGTTATCTGAAGTTTCATACCAAGGTTCCATTAAAGTGATTTTAGAATTAAGACACCAAGGACGGTGTTCGTGACCATGTCCAGAAATATTTATTAATTGTGACGATTTTTTAATTTGACTTGATTTATGTTTCTGGGCGAGAGAGGAGACGGAATTTTGGTGCTCTTGGGGAACTTCCAGTTTCATTCTACCCTGATTTTACTAATAAAACCTCTCTTTCCCTGTCCACGACTTCATTTCAAGGGGTATAAATTACTGTAAGAAATGACTCTCCGAAAAACTAATGGTGACCATGCAGCTTGTTCTGCACTAAAT
>NW_019761395.1:0-369 GCF_002891405.2 Cryptotermes secundus | reverse complement strand
TCGAATTCCACTCAAGGCATGGATGACTGTGTACCTTTAATCTGCGTCTGTGTTGTTCTCTGTGTAGGTACCGGCCTTGCGACGGGCTGATCTCCCGTACAAGGAGACCTACCAACTGTGTATAGAGTAAGAAACTGAGAGAGCGGCTAAGGTCCAAAGGACTGTAGAGCCAAAGAGAGAGAACCATAACCCATTAACAATATCCTCGTCACATTCAATATGGGAGTCATGCTCATGTCAGTTAGCTATTCAGATTTCTGTCATACTGAAGGATTACAAAGCCTACTTTACGTAAAGGTATAGATGGGGTTTCCATGAATACCATAAACAGTTTCAAAAATCCTCTTTCAATTCGATAAAGGTAAGGAA
>NW_019761394.1:0-369 GCF_002891405.2 Cryptotermes secundus | reverse complement strand
TCGGCATTAGTTGCGAGGCGAATGGTCAGCGTCACGCCCTGACCATTTTATTCCCTAGGAAATGGCCCGCGGTACCCTTGGGTTGGAGATTTGGTGGACCCGAGTGCTGGTGTGGATGACGTGGAGAAGAGAAAATTCTTGACGGTACTGGGACTCGAACTTCGACCTCTTTGTCGTCCAACCCGTAGCCCGTTACTATACCGGCTCCATAGCCATGTTTCTGCATATTTTAAAGTCTCATTAGGACTGGGGAACTTCTTATAACGTAAGCATGTCTTGTGAAAACATAACCTTACATGCGTCACAATCTTTCTTATTAAATCAAATGAGGTTACGGGTTTAAGATTAAATTTATATTAGTTTTTTTTT
>NW_019761393.1:0-368 GCF_002891405.2 Cryptotermes secundus | reverse complement strand
CGTGTTGGCTATGTATCCTGTGGTGTACTTCAATGAATACACCCCTTCATTTGATTACAGCGGGCATCGCCGATAACGAACCTCTCCCATATTAGTCCGTTATAACGAGGATTTACTGTAATTCCGAACCTTTAGTAATAACTGAAAATCGCTTAATGTTACAGAGTTATTTTCCTTAAATCATATGAAGTATAGTTCTCTCCTGGCCTATAGTCTGCAAGCTAACCATACCGACCGAACAACCGCCGCTTGCTGGCGAGGTTAGTACCAACTTTTGCGAATATTGGGTGTTACGTGGTCAATGCAACTGTTCCCTGCAGTCATTAATCTCGGTTTTCTAGACCGGAGCCGCCATTTCCTTAAAATAG
>NW_019761392.1:0-369 GCF_002891405.2 Cryptotermes secundus | reverse complement strand
CTAAAGAAACGTATAGACTAGCGATAAGCTCACACACGGCTTGCATCAGGGCGAGAGCATGGAGGGAGGGTTGAACACCTGCAACTGGGCTCGTCACTTGCTCGCTCTGCTTAGTTCGCTATAACTTGATTTGTTTCTATGCAAGAGTACGTCCAGTGGCGGATGGATCCTGAGACAACACTAGACACTGCCCCTTTTTAGCCTACTTTCCTTATTTTGGAAAAAAATTAAATGTAGGCTATGTTGTCTCCATGCTGTCTGTGTATCCCCGTCCCCACCATCTTCTGAATGGCCGAACCATTGTTTATGAAACCTGGTGTGTATATCAAGGCACGTGATCTCATTTCAGCGGCGTACTTCATAAATCCC
>NW_019761391.1:0-368 GCF_002891405.2 Cryptotermes secundus | reverse complement strand
GTTAAAATTGGAGTGTTGGGAGTCAGGAACTGATTTTGTTTGAACTGTTTCGAACGTACATATGATGGCAGGCACAATGTCTGTCACACCGGACTGTTTGATCTTAAGTAAGTGTTTTGTTTCTGTAACTTCTATCGTTTTCTTTTTCCTCTTCCAGTTCTCCGCGTATCCGTTATGGATTTATAGTAATCTGTTCTCCAAACCTGCAGCTTCCAAACCCCGATCTTCCAAAGTGACCTCGACATGTATCATCCACCTACGAGTACCTTCGTGGTGATAAAAAGTGCGACACATTCTTCCATAATGTTTCTTTTATTAATTCAGTATGACCCTACCATCCAAGTGTTGTATTTTCTGTGTTTCTTGTC
>NW_019761390.1:0-368 GCF_002891405.2 Cryptotermes secundus | reverse complement strand
GCATAGCGAGTCACACGAGCACGAGTAATGTGGACGAGCCTTTATGCGGAAAGCAAAGAATTTACTTGGAAAGCATGCGTACTCTAGTTGGAATACACCCATGTATTATTGTACAAGGCTCCTGGCCTTGTGTAGAGCCTAACTGTAGAATGGGTCACAAAGCAAAGCACACAGCTTCAATATTTCAGTGTCACCAACCATTGTAAACAATCACTCCACTGTCCCTATACAACTTCGTCCACATATTAAAATTTACACTCTGAGGCTCTTTGCTCTTCTTACTGTTTATTTAGCACCATATATTTCGGCCTAACTGACTATCATCATCATCATCACCATCATCACATCATTATCATCATCATCATCAT
>NW_019761389.1:0-368 GCF_002891405.2 Cryptotermes secundus | reverse complement strand
GTCCGGCGTTTAAAGGTTAACATGAAAGTTCTGAAATTATGAAGCACCATCTTTCATTTTGAACAGGATCACTACTGACTACAGATGGTGGATCACTTTGTTCTTCGTCATAAACATATGTTCACATATCTGTGCACATTCTACACCACTGTCTTACAGTTCCTTCATTCATTATATTTTGGCCATACACCATGCATAATTCACAATGGATTT
The DNA here is from genome assembly GCF_002891405.2 of Cryptotermes secundus. Classification (NCBI taxonomy): domain Eukaryota; kingdom Metazoa; phylum Arthropoda; class Insecta; order Blattodea; family Kalotermitidae; genus Cryptotermes; species Cryptotermes secundus. The sequence continues at coordinate 155 of NW_019761389.1, read as the reverse complement.
CTGCACCACTCATATTTTAAGTATGAAGAAAGTGGATAACAGCACAAATTTTGCATCTGGCAGTATTATCAATCACAGAACACATAATACGTCACTCTGTAGAGAAAGGAACAAACACTCAGTGACCAGTTATGTAATGGTTTACAAGGCTTCTA
>NW_019761388.1:0-368 GCF_002891405.2 Cryptotermes secundus | reverse complement strand
GCAAAACAAATATTTTTATTAAAAATATAAAATCTCGAAAAAGTTTTTTCAGTTTTTAATTATTGTAAGTAATAAGATCAGAAACAACAAAGCGATCGTGATAACATAAGTTTGTAACTGATAAGGGCTGCCACATTTTGATTGTCCCTGAGCCCCCCACAACAGTAAATTCGTTCCAAGGGTTCCAGAATAAATAAGTAAATGCTTTGCTAGTCACTTCTAAGCTGAGAGTACCTCGAATTGGATTTTTGCGGTTTAGTCGCCATTTCAAATATTTTATGCGACTGTTAGTTTAGAGAAAAGGTCAAGAGTTTGGCAGTATGCAGGAACTCCGCACACAATACATAACGTTACTGGACTGGCATTCC
>NW_019761387.1:0-368 GCF_002891405.2 Cryptotermes secundus | reverse complement strand
CATTTTATTACTATCCTCCCTCCTACTTCTTGGTCTTCCTACTTGTATTTTTCCTTCGTGTTTTCCTACTGAAATCTTATATAAATTCATCTTCACTCCCATGCGTGCTACATACCCTGCTTATATCAATCTCCTAGACTTGATGAAGTGTACAAGTTATGAAGCTCCACTTCAGGCAGTTATCTTCAACTGGAAATTTATATAATATTTTTGATTATGATGTATTTAACGGCGCGGTAGAAGATCAGAATACATACCGCCGAGTGTTAAGATGATAGTGGATGATAAATTGGAAGGGATATGGAAGGAAACTGTCGAGGTCTTACCAAGGCATAATTGCAACATTCGACTGGAGGCTCTCAGGAGTA
>NW_019761386.1:0-368 GCF_002891405.2 Cryptotermes secundus | reverse complement strand
TCAAAAAAAAAAATAAGCCTATATACTTAAACAACTCAGTTGGTATAATGACTAGACTACTGATTGGACGACCGAGGAACCGTGGTTTGATTCCCGGTAGAGGCAAAAGATTTTTCTCTTCTCCACTTTACCCAAACCGACGCTGGACCCAATATTCTGGTCAGTTAGTTCAGATGGTTTTTCTCCAGCGGGACACCACTCGGGGCGTGAAGCTGACTATTCACCTCCATTTAGTGCCGAAATTAAAAATGTCGGGATATACACGCATCTCCACTCAGCAATGTATCTTCACCGCACTCGCACTGTATTATATTTTACTGACTTAACAGTAAAGGTAAAAAAAGTAAAGTTATCCCTGTAACAGGCCG
>NW_019761385.1:0-368 GCF_002891405.2 Cryptotermes secundus | reverse complement strand
CTAACAATATATAATATGATTCTTAATTATTGTCGGGGTTTCTTGTGGACTATAATTTTCAAACCGGAAACAAAATAAAACTGCTTATGGAATATAGAAGTGCAACTCACAGAGTTTTATCTGGCATCGCTGTACTCGCCTCACTCATGTCTGGGAGAAAATACGAAGTCACACCTAAAATTGGCGACTGTTCAAAAGAAATCCACAGAAACCCCAACAATAATTTAGAATCACCCTGTGCTTCATCGACCAATATACCTCTTTCCAGTGGACTGTCTAGCCAAAATCCTGCATCTTTTTTTTCTAGGAAATGCATGTTACATTCCTGGAATGTCTAAGTCTTGTTAGTTTGATCATCCATCTGCATA
>NW_019761384.1:0-368 GCF_002891405.2 Cryptotermes secundus | reverse complement strand
TATAGTTCGCTTGCGGACTACAGGCCAAGGAGTTTGTTTTTGTTTAATAAGATTCGCATGAATAAGCCACACTTAGTTATATTTATCTTCCTGTTGTTTAGTGTAGAATAAGTTCATATGACCTGATTCTTTCTGACTGGAGACTGACCCTGAAAATAAATTTATTAGATATGAAGTGGTATCCTTCGGACACAAGATCGACCCATCGCAAGACCTGAAGAACTTTGAATGAACGCGTACATACAAGTATGTCCCTGAAGAGATATGAATGAGTTATGATATGAAGCCACAATAATGCATCTCAAGTTAAATGAGGTACGAATCTGGTTTATAATAAAGACACGTGAAACACATAAAATTTTACAGAA
>NW_019761383.1:0-367 GCF_002891405.2 Cryptotermes secundus | reverse complement strand
AAGACAGTACATGCCTTAGACCGCTCGGCTACCGTGGCCGGCTGGGATACTGTTTCCCTTCCCTAAATACACTGAAGTTAATATCCTGAAGTGGATTTCAGTACTCATTATAGTAATTATTCAGAGATACGCAGCTTCTCATATTTGTTGAATTCTAGGCCTCAGTCATGCTCTGAAATGTTACGTTTCCAAGCCATTCTTCTGAAATGAAAACACTGCTGGCTTCAGTCATGTAACCAGGAGGTTTGGCATGGCGACAATGCCTTAGAGTTGTTCGGTTCTGCAGACTCTCGATCAGGACACTGACTGTCTTGACAGTTTCTTTCGTTGGGAGTGGTTTCTCAATCCCACCAGACAAATGTCGGGG
>NW_019761382.1:0-367 GCF_002891405.2 Cryptotermes secundus | reverse complement strand
ATTCGAACCCACGATCCCGGTTTCCAAGCGAGCGAGGACAGTACGTGCCTTAGACCGCTCGGCTACCGTGACCGGCGATTCTTTTATTACCACAGGAAATTACAATATTTTACCTGTTTTGACATTTCAGACAGGGCAGATAAAATAACTTGGCTGAAGTCAAATGAATATAAATTGAGGGTCAGGTAATGAGAAAGAAAAAGCATGCTCTGGGGTATAGAAACCTTTATCACCATACACAAAAAGAATAGCACGAAAAAAGTTCTTAACTTGAATATTCCAGAAATATTTCAGAGTAAACACACACACATGCTGGCAGTTGGTTATTGGATATGATTGTACGTGTAAATTGAACTACGCACCATGC
>NW_019761381.1:0-368 GCF_002891405.2 Cryptotermes secundus | reverse complement strand
ATAGATAGATAGATAGATAGATGGCAGAGAAGTGAAATTTGCTTAGGCTGGAAATTTTCCGTTAAAAGCAGTCACATAAGAAGCTAAAGAGCGAATAATGCGGTGTATATATGTGACATAACAAAAATTTATCATCTTTAAAAAGGCAATTAAAATGATTTGGATTAAATATGTTCGTCACAATTATATTACAAAAATATCCCTTCATTTTATTGAATTTTCTTTTAACAGTAGACAGTAGAGATATTATTTCGTATGGAATCAGATAATTAAGCACTGTGACACACACATTGATATTGGGGGTAGCCAATTCAATTAATGTAATCTTATCGTACACATACGATTCCTTTTAATATTATCCATCTATC
>NW_019761380.1:0-368 GCF_002891405.2 Cryptotermes secundus | reverse complement strand
TTCATTGCTGCAGGAACATATTTACCGAGCTGTTTGCCTAGCAGTGAATATCTACTCTGGCTTCACTATTCTGGCTTTTAGGCATCATGTCACAATACATTTAATGTTACTGTGGCATATAGACCTATTGCTAGGCAACAACCATGGAAGAAGCAGCCATGCGATAGCCGTTACTGAGTAGCTGCTTCGCAAAGAAGCATGTTTCCATGGCAACAAATTGAAACCGCAATGGAGGAACCATGTTTTCTGTGCAGTCCGTGCCAAGATGTTATTAGCAGGCCAGTTTGTGAAGTAAAGTCAGTTGAGTGGAGTTAGTGAAGTCGTTTAGTTAGCAAGTCAGTCAGTGAACTGCTGAGGTTCAGTCATTG
>NW_019761379.1:0-368 GCF_002891405.2 Cryptotermes secundus | reverse complement strand
TGGATTTCTTAGCCAGGAACTTGTGAAGTCTTAACGCATCATGCGCAGGGGCAGTGTCAAGGTGGAGAATCCACTTGTCATTCTAAAGTTGGGGTCTTTTCCTCCAAACAGATTCTCGTAATCTTGTCAGCACTTCCAAATAACGCTGTTGATTCATCATTTGTTCATACTCTGTCCACATTTACATCTGTCCTCTGTGTTTTAGGCTGCCTACATCTTGGGTCATCTTGCACATCTTCTCGCCCTTCCTTGAACCTCCTGCGGCATTCAGAAACACTCACTTTCTTCATGGTGTATTCACCATAAGCCACTGTTAATACAGCTAATGTTTCATTAGCACTTGTACCAATCTTCACACAAAACTTGAT
>NW_019761378.1:0-368 GCF_002891405.2 Cryptotermes secundus | reverse complement strand
AGGTTTAAAGTAGTAGGCGATGAACAGACAGACCAGATTTGCGCGGACAAGGACATCTGGTAATCCTTGCGTCCAATCATCTGGTGTTATTTTCCAGAAGGGCAGAAATGATACTCAAGAAACCCCACTGAGTTTCTTTAGAACTTGAGAATTTGACTTACAGCGGCAAGAAACTTTGAGAATTCGAGAAGTGACAGTATCCACCAGCCGAAAGTCAAAAGTGGGAGTGCCAGGAGATCATTAGTTTCATTGCTGTCAATTTCGCCGTTTGGTCTCTTAGGGCAAAATTCCCTTAAAAACAATCTCTCATTGGCCGGAATTATTTGAATCAGCCTATTAGGGAAATTAGGAGAGGAGACGAGAATAGG
>NW_019761377.1:0-368 GCF_002891405.2 Cryptotermes secundus | reverse complement strand
GAATGATGATTTGCATAGGAAACCGAAGTACACTTTCTCCACCACAGATCCCACGTGACTTGAAGTGGGATCGAGCACGGACCACCGCGGTAGGCAACCGAAGACCAACCTCCTGAGGTGTGACTGAAAACCAGTGAAAATTTGTGCTGCTATGCAACCATTTTTCAAACATTTCTAGAAGTTGTGCCATAGGTCTGGCTGTTAATCGCCGACTCCTCTTCGCTGCGGTCCGTGTTCAAACCCTAGTCAGGTCATGTGGGATTTTGGTGGGCGAAGTTTCGCTTGGACAGGTTTCCTCCTGGCACTCTGCTTTCCCGTTCAACGCTATAGAGGCCGAGGCACTGAAGGCGTCGTTAAACTACGACTCT
>NW_019761376.1:0-368 GCF_002891405.2 Cryptotermes secundus | reverse complement strand
GCTGCTACGGTAAAAGGCCAGTCAACACTCTGTCCCCCTCCCCCGTGGTGACGTAACAAGGGGCACCGTGGTTACTACACAGCAATAAATAACCTTGGCAGCATTGCCCAGCAATGCCTGTAAACATGGCGATTATGCAACAAGGAAGTGATGTGTGTTTTCTGCTGTCTGACTGACGGTTTATAAGAGAACCGGAATGCCTAAGAAGTTTAGTTGAAATATAGCAGCAGTCACGGAAAGAAGACCCAAACGCTTGGTTAGAAGATCTTATGTGATAGTGTGCGATAACTGCGAAGTCAGCCAGTGAAGACTTTGTGTATGCTGTAGTACAGTTATATTGGGAGTGTGTAATATGGTGACACTTGTAT
>NW_019761375.1:0-368 GCF_002891405.2 Cryptotermes secundus | reverse complement strand
TCCTACCAAACCTGTCGTTGGTACTAAAAATTGGAATGACATTTTAGAGGCTTTACTAGCAATAACACTGTGATATTGACATTCAAACATCAGCAACTATAATGTTACAAAAAGATAAATAAGTCTGTGTTTTTTGGTGGTATCGGGTAAATATCTTTGGGTAGAATTCATCACTGTTTTTAAGGGGTTCTATTTTGGTTTATACTCTTGAATTATCAGAGGAGAGAAGAATTGTGTTTCACTGTAGGTAAGATAAGAGAAAGTTTTCTGATATCAGAATACAAAGCCATAAAGATGTAGAGGCAGTTATAGCCTCAGAACTATGTGAAGATTAGTAGCAAATTTCACGGTAGCTGCCTTTACCCAAT
>NW_019761374.1:0-367 GCF_002891405.2 Cryptotermes secundus | reverse complement strand
AGCAAGAACGCAACGCCAAGCAAGCAAGCTGGCAACGCAAAGCTAACAACCTAGCAACGCAAAGGTAGCAAGCTAGCAACGCAAAATTGCAAGTTAACAACGCAAAGCAAGCAAGCAAGCAAGCAACGCAAAGCAAAGAGAACAAGCAAGGAACGAAAATCAAGCAATAGGCAAGCAGAAACCAGGTAAGCCGGCAAGCAGGCAACGCAGGCAGGCAACGCAAAGTTGGCTAGCAACGCAACGCAGGATAGAAACGAAAAGCAAGGCTAACAACGGAAAGCAAGCTAGCAACGGAAAGCTAGCAAGCTAGGAACATAAAACTAGCAACCTAGCAAAGCAAACCTAGCAAGCTAGCAACGTAAATCTA
>NW_019761373.1:0-368 GCF_002891405.2 Cryptotermes secundus | reverse complement strand
TTGTCATCGGAGTAATGACAAAACTACACATTAAGAGCCCCACAATACATTCAATACAAGATGTTGTAAGACTAGTTCAGTTTCTGGCAATAAAGTGAACATCTCCTGTAGATGAATATTTGTCTGAATTAACTTGTCTTTTACTTATTATATTCCGGTAGTGGACCACAATCAACAGACTCAGACATCTCTAAACATTCATAAATTGAGCGTGTGTATTTAAAACAATGGTGTTATGTTGAACTTAAAATAATTCATCTATATACACGTGTTATGACAGAAAGAAAATGTTTAATGTTGTATGTTATATCCTATGAACATAAACAGAACACATTTTGGAATAAAAGCCACACAAAGAATCAAAATAT
>NW_019761372.1:0-368 GCF_002891405.2 Cryptotermes secundus | reverse complement strand
CCGTCTTTTCTGCCTCCACTTTTCAGAATTTGAGGACTTAGGGGCCTTAACAGGCAGCAGGGCGATCTCCTGAGAAGCAACAGAGCAGACAACGGCTCGGCAAACACGTTCCCACAGCAAACAATACATAAGCAGCGAGAGAAGAACTGTTGGACTCGGTATTTTTCATGCGTTCTATGTGAATTTGATGCTGCAGGGACGTTTTTGTCAAGCTTTTCACTAGAAAGAGCCGTCTCTTCTAAATCCACTACGGGAGCTTTCTAGAGTCATGTTACGTTGCATTCGCAAGTTGCTGAACTTGGTGTTTTCTTTACGGTCCGGTTCGTATATAGGTAATTATATCTTCCCAGATTTTCTTGTTTTTTTTT
>NW_019761371.1:0-368 GCF_002891405.2 Cryptotermes secundus | reverse complement strand
GCTGAGGCACGGGGACAGTTCGGCAACCCAGAGTAAGAGGAACGTCTGCCGTTGGAAGTCGCTACCAAACAACGGCTATTGAAGGCAGCAGAGTGAGAAGACTTAGGTGTGTGCTGTAGTGAGCTGTAAGGTAAACTTGTCCCTGTGCAGTAAAGCACTACGCCTTGAAGGCGTACGGGAGAGTGGATGTATAGATCACATTTTCTTGACCTCGTCTCTAGTCGGAGGTGAGTGAGTGAACTGTAAAGTGTGTGAATTAGTGAAACGGTTATAATTATTTGTAATCACGGATCAGTAAGAGTCCAATAAATCCAATTAACCATCCAAAACTCCGTTTACAATCACTTATACGCGTTACAATATGAATG
>NW_019761370.1:0-368 GCF_002891405.2 Cryptotermes secundus | reverse complement strand
TACACTCGTATGTAGGCACATCCACCTGAAATTATGTTACTGTTCGAGATCTCGAGTGTTGCTTACTACAAAATGGCGAATGCATAAACTTGAGAGGGACGAAAGACATTAACTCCCTTTCATTGAGGATGTTGAAATGATGTGCACTATTATATTTTCGAAACTCGCAACTACTTGAGGTAATATTTCTGTAGGATACAGAACATCAACCTGCTAGACGTATATTTTGTTTTTCTGTCAGTCGGACGGAGATTAAAAAAACATTTGGACCATGCATGCGACATTTGGTAGGAAGCCAGATAACAGATATATATATACGGTTTTGAAACATTGTTTGGGTACCATCATTTACAGTAATGGCGACGGTA
>NW_019761369.1:0-367 GCF_002891405.2 Cryptotermes secundus | reverse complement strand
TAGCTTTCCTTTGCTACCTTGCTAGCTTGCTAGATATGCGTTGCTTTGCGTCGCTAGATTTCTAGCTTTGCGTTGCTAGGTTGCTAGATTAGCTTTGCTAGCTTGCAACCTTTGCTTTTCTAGCTGACAAGGTTTGCGTTTCTACCTTGCCATCCTTGGGTTGCTAGCTTGCTAGAATTGCTTTGCTAGCTTGCCAGCTTTGCGTTGCTAGCAGGCCAGTTCTGCGTTTCTATCTTGCCAGCTTTGGGTTGCTAGCTTGATAGATTTGCGTGGCTAGCTTGCTAGTTTTGCTTTGCAACTTTGCTAGCTTTCCGTTGCTTGCTGCTAGCTTTGCGTTGCTAGCTTGCTAGATATGCGTTGCTATCTT
>NW_019761368.1:0-368 GCF_002891405.2 Cryptotermes secundus | reverse complement strand
CAGATTATGCCCTATTTCTAGTAGCTTCCGCTACAACGGCAGTCTGCTCGAACGGTCGTGTGCTTAACCGCCGCCAAGTTATTCTGTAATCCTCGTTATATAGCCTCGGGTCGACACCAACAGAAATCGCCGTTTCCTAGCAATTGTTCTATTGTTATAGACGTGTGTTTACATCGCCGTTGAATATAAACGCCGTATCTTAAATTGTTGCTTTCGTATTCGTTGCCCCGGGACTATGTCTATCGAGCAATGGACGTCTGCTCTGGCTCCACTATTCTGGCTTTCAGGCGTGCGTCATATTACAGTATAAAGGACAGCATCACCGACCACACACCTGCGTTTTGCTTTATATGTTTTCTTCAGATTGT
>NW_019761367.1:0-368 GCF_002891405.2 Cryptotermes secundus | reverse complement strand
AAATCCACAATATAGTTAACGCACTCAGAACCCTGCAGTAACAAATTGTGTAACTACATCACGAATTTCAACTTGATATTTTCACTCTACATATCATCAAGTGTTTTCCGTATTTGTCGTGTCACTGACCGCATCATCACTTGTTAGAGTTGACTGTAGGTTCTGTCTGTTCACACTAAGAAAACTTTAATTCCAGCTTTATACGTTCTAATTAACAAACATCAATAATACACAGTGGAGATTATGCAAATTTCTGAAGTGGAAACGACACTAGCTCTACTATTGGTTCATTAGATCACGGTCTTGAAATCTTGTTTGCTAGCAGATCATCGGATAGACGGAACTCTTCTGAAGGTCACCTTTGTGGA
>NW_019761366.1:0-368 GCF_002891405.2 Cryptotermes secundus | reverse complement strand
CCTGGTCCATGATGCGTCCCCACCAAAGACAGCCGTGGTTCGGCCGAACTCACCGAAGATGGCGTCGTTACCACCCGTAAATTGTGACATAAAACGTCACAATTACCCCGGGATCAAACCCGGGCCGCCTTCACGATGAAAAGAACGCGTACTGTATATCTCATAAGCTGGTATTTCGCTGAATGTTTATAACATTAACGATTGTGGCGCGTGATTTGACGTGCCCATGCTGTTTCTCCTGTAATACTTTAGGCTTGTACGAGGTCTGTAAACATGGTACAAGTTTTCTAACTTCCTTTCTTTGTAATTTCTCGCTCTGTGCTGCGTGGAATAAACTTTTTAATTGAACACTGAAGATGAGAAGGAAA
>NW_019761365.1:0-368 GCF_002891405.2 Cryptotermes secundus | reverse complement strand
CATGGCTGGCGAATGAATAAGGATTTCAATAAGCCGGACACGGCCAATTTTATGGCACTATCATGACACGTTTCCTGAGACAGTAAATAACGTGACAAGTCGCCACAAGACACTAATGAGCCCAAACGAAATTCGGAAAACTATTACGTCCCAGCGCAAGCAGAGAACGTTTCTGCTACACAGACCAGACTGGTGACTATGAGTTTGAATTGTGAACCGATAAGAGTAGGGGGAGGGGGGGGTAACGGTAGTAACCCTGTCTGAGGACTACCATAAAAGCTAAATTTGTCCCTGTGCTTAACTACGCCATGAAGGCGTATGGGAGAATGGATGTTTAGACCCACGTTTTCTTGACTTCGGCACTGGTT
>NW_019761364.1:0-368 GCF_002891405.2 Cryptotermes secundus | reverse complement strand
CATGGCCTGGCACCCATATCAGCTGAACTGTGTTATGTCTGGCCACTTGTGTGAGTCATTGGTGGCAATTCCAGACCATTTTTGAAGTGATTTCATATGTACCAAGTGCTTTGATTGCAGCTTGACTGAATGTGAGGAGCACTAGGGCAAAGATGCCAATGAAATTATATTTTTCATTTTTAATTATATTTGCTAATTGGCCCAAATTTGTTGAGAATAGAGCCACATCTATTGCTTCTTCTGCATTCACTTTGGCTTTGTGATATTTTGTGAGGCTCAAAGGCTCCCTTGGTTCTGTTACCATCGTTTGCCTACACGTTTGGCGCCATCTTATTATTGTCGTCATGGTACCCTTATGTTGAGCATCA
>NW_019761363.1:0-368 GCF_002891405.2 Cryptotermes secundus | reverse complement strand
TTTCAATATTCTCCCTGTAATTAGGTCATATCCAGGGGCCTTCCTTGAGTTGAGATCTTCTTATTTATGTTTTGAATTTCCTTCTGGTGTAAGAAATTCTGTTGGTTGTGTTATCTGTGGCAGTTCTTTCAGCGTTTGGTTGATTTCTGTTTCGAAGGCTTTGTGCTCTTACATTTCATTTAGGTTGACTGTCTTTTCTGAGTGTCCTGCAAAAGTGTTCGCTTTTTATTCATCACTTCGTGCCCTAGTCAGGTCCGTGTTTCTCATTGGCGAGATGCGTTGAGTTAGCTGTTTTAACAGTCTGGTTGCTCTCCAGTGTGAGTAGTTGGTGTCAGCCGCCGCTGTTAAGCTTTGGGATAGGTTATACA
>NW_019761362.1:0-368 GCF_002891405.2 Cryptotermes secundus | reverse complement strand
GCGCATTACATGATCTGAAAGTCCAAAGGCTTCATCTGCCACTATTACATATGGCAAAGCTGTTTGATCATATTTACTGATAGGTGTGGCTGCAGGCAAATTTAACTTGTTTGTTATAGCATCACATAAGGCACTCTTCTTGAAAACAGCTGAATCACTTTCTTTACCATAGGCACCAATGTAAACGAAAGTAAACAAATAGTTTGAATCACATATTGTCAAGAAAACAATTGAAAAAAAGTTGGATGAATGGCGTTATACACGAGTTTCATATATGACATGTAAGATGATAGATCTTAACTAGTTTTAATATATAAATTTTGTTATTGAACAATGACGAACACACATTTTATATCATTTTATAAATG
>NW_019761361.1:0-367 GCF_002891405.2 Cryptotermes secundus | reverse complement strand
GCTGCAGTCCATGATGGCCTTGGCTTCTTTTGCGATTGCTCGCCATTGGCCTCGATCCAGTGACTTTCGTCTCCATTTAGGTATTTCCGTCCGGCTGCAATTGTTGAAAGTTCCTCAACACTCGAGCCTTTTAAATGGTTGGGCGTTTCAATTCTACGCCCCACTACCCCACCTTTGACCTGTGAGGCATGGGATACCTTACCAGTAGCTACGCTACCGCCAGCATAGCTCTCAGGATCACACGACCACACAAGCACCACCGCTAGGTGAAAGTGCGGGCACTTGCGGGGCTTTACAATCTGCCTGTATTAACTTTAAGACTAATTCATCAGTTAAGCAAGAAGAAAGGAAGAACATGCTTTCCTGC
>NW_019761360.1:0-367 GCF_002891405.2 Cryptotermes secundus | reverse complement strand
GATATAAGTTCGCATCCACACTCACATGTTTCATTCCCACCAGTACACAACGACCCGAAGACTAGATACGTTTCTTCTAGTGCCCACCTGCGGAATATGAAAGCGTTGGAGACCAGTAAGTTGCAATACCGACAAATACCTAGACCAGCTCTGTGTAAGAGGCACAACTGAGCAAGATCCCCTTTTACACCTGATGACTAAAGACGTAAAGCATCTGAAACGTCGTATGATTCAAATATACCTAAAGGTAAAGTTGTCCCTGTGCTTAATTAAACACTACATCATAAAGGCTTATGGGGCATTGGATGTATAGAACGACATTTTGTTGACCTCGGCATTAGTTGGAGGTGAATGGTCAGCTTAACGC
>NW_019761359.1:0-367 GCF_002891405.2 Cryptotermes secundus | reverse complement strand
AATTCAGAAGTCTCCGTAAACTTCTTGCTGAACCTCCGGTTGACCCTACTACTCTCTCTTGTACCTTTCTTAACGGTATCAATACATGACCATAAATAAGAGCGCACATGTTCCAAGCTGGTTCGTAATATATCACTGTGGTAACTAGGCGACCGAAGTTCGTTTACGCAAATGAAGGGGTTGTACAGTAGAGCGCAGTTAAAGTAACTGTACTTTACAGTTCTGAAGAATATGTTTTGGAAATTTACCCCAGTAGTTGCTATTACACACCATGATTCAAACGAATCCTTGAAAATGAAGAAAACCGTCTTCTGGGATGTGCCACCGTGTAGATATTGTGTTAACCGACGTTTCGGAGGAACGTATC
>NW_019761358.1:0-367 GCF_002891405.2 Cryptotermes secundus | reverse complement strand
TTTTTTTTTGCAGTTTATCTCCGTAGCTGAGATAACCATATCTGTTAAAACATAACACGACTATCCTGTTCCACGTATTTCCCATTCCGTCACCACGGTTTATAGACCTGAAGGTTGATTACCATATTCGCAATAGCTGACTTCTCCATCTTGACTCACATCAACCCAGCTTCACATAAACCCAGCTCACATCTACATGTATATCTTCCAGGTCTGTTTTAATATTGTGACATGATACCTGAAAGACGTAATAGTCCAGTGCTAGACAACGGCTCGTTAAAGCCCGTGTCAGCCGCAACGGATACTCTTGTAGGAATCAAAGGGTTTCTACGAAATTGACATACGTTCCGCGACGAGTGGGCACGCA
>NW_019761357.1:0-367 GCF_002891405.2 Cryptotermes secundus | reverse complement strand
TTCTTGACCTCGCACTACATGGAGGTGAGTGGTTACCTTCACGCCCCTGCTGCTTTACCACTGGATAGGGCCCCAGTTCCGGTCTGGACACTATAGAGAAGAGAAAGATCTCTTACCCCTGCCAAGAACTGAATCTTGGCCATCCTGCCCATAGCACATTGCTATACTGACTGAGCTATGTGGGCTCCTCAGTAGCTGTACTAGCTTAAGAATAATTAGAAAAGCATAAACTAATGCATAATTTCTCCATCTTGAGTTGCTGGCATACTTGTGTGTAACTGAATGGAATGCTGCACTTTTAACGTGAAAGCAGTAACAATACTAGCACTGAATGGGCTACGAGATCCCATGTTTGGGAGATTCCAGA
>NW_019761356.1:0-367 GCF_002891405.2 Cryptotermes secundus | reverse complement strand
TGCATGGGGAAACCCACCCCCTCAATACGGAATACGGAATACACTATTAAAATGCATATTACATCATGTAATACTCCAAAATGTCTAAAGTCTATGGGACAATGTACATACCATGTACTTCAAGTGTGGCAGTGGCATCTACAGAATCATCCCTGTTTTCAGCCCGACACTGGTATGTGCCTTGGTCCTGCTCCATAACTTCACTGATCTGCAGGCTGCCTGTCCCCACCTTGTGGAACCGACTGCCAAGCTCCCTACAACAAAATTCAATAAAATTACAGCATTACTTCACAGATGTATGGGACAAACAAAAGTACTTCTCAGTATCCCATGGAAACTGGGGAGGCAACGCAAGATGCCCCCCCCC
>NW_019761355.1:0-367 GCF_002891405.2 Cryptotermes secundus | reverse complement strand
CTTCAATGGTAAGACGGAAATCTTTGAAGTATTGACTGTCAGTCCAGTTCAGATGCTTATTGCGGACAGAGCGCGAACAAAAGAGGCACGTTTAACAATATGTACACGTACATGTCTCTCGACCTCTCTTTCCGTTTTTTCTTCCCAGAGATGTGAGCTCATTCTGGCTATAACTTTGCACAACATACTTACAGCATATTAAAATAATTTAATTCTGTATTTCGGTGAGCATGACGTGGATAACGGGGTATATAGAACATTCAGAGAGTTTTGAACTGCTCTTTTAACTCGTCCTGCTACCTGCTTCGAATTCCAAACGAAGTGTAACCGTAGATATTTCAGATAGGCAGTTTCTCGCTATAAGATA
>NW_019761354.1:0-367 GCF_002891405.2 Cryptotermes secundus | reverse complement strand
TTCCAAATTTTTCTTCTTGATAGATGTTTCGCTTTTATAAGTTCTGTAAACGAAGTCATGCCGAACACAGTGGCCGTGCCGTCTAATGCATGAAATGTCTTCGCTCGCTGGAAGGCCGGCATCGTGGGTTCGAATCCCACTCAAAGCATGGATATTTGTCTGCGTTTATTCTCTTTGTGTTGCTCTATGCGAAGGTAGAAGCCTTGCGACGGGCTGACCCACCCCCCTCCTCCTCAATCCCTACCAACAGTCCAACCGACTGTGTACATGATTAAGAAACTGAAAAATTGGCTCACTACTTAAAGTCCTCAGCCAGTTATGTCACAACTAAAGTAAAAGTAAAGCTATCCCTGTAACAGGCCATGAA
>NW_019761353.1:0-367 GCF_002891405.2 Cryptotermes secundus | reverse complement strand
TCCCCCCCCCCCTTAACTTTTGAATGGCGGAACCAATCATGACACCTGGGCCCATCTCAACGGTGTACTTCATAAATCCCTCACATCAGTCTGTGTGCCTGTATGTGTATCCCCCTTTCGTTGCTAGGTAACAGCTCGATAAAAACGACAACGGATACACACGCAACAATATAAGTATTGGACTCATTTTCTATGCGATCCGTGTCGTATCAAGGAAAGTATGCAGTTCTTGCCAGACCTTATTGTATTTATCGTAGTCATTACTGTTAATAATTGTTACGGGTTTGAACAGATCGCAGAGAGTGCATGTTTGGGAAATCCATATGTTTTATCTACGAAATTATAGGACAGATTTGGATGAAATGCG
>NW_019761352.1:0-367 GCF_002891405.2 Cryptotermes secundus | reverse complement strand
GAGCCGTTCCTGTAGCACCTATCAAAGTAGCTTTCTCCTCTGTCCTGTTTGTTGTTTTGACAAAAACTGCGAAGTTCTTCTTTGCCTTTCTTTTTTCACTGGGTTTTAAGATCTGCTACTGGTAATAGTAGTTGACTACCTCTGCCTTCCTTGATTGCTTGCTTTGCCTCCAAGTGGGCCCTCATTAACGTCCACTCCGCAGTGCCCCGGGATCCAGCAAAATTGGATTCGTTTCCTCGCGATTCCAGTCTCTCTATTTTATCTTTAGCACGTGTGTAATGTGCGGTGTGTTGCTTATTATAGAGGATCGTTGCGCTGACCGCGCGGCACCCTCTATCCGCTAAAGTTGGCACTAACTTCGCCGACA
>NW_019761351.1:0-367 GCF_002891405.2 Cryptotermes secundus | reverse complement strand
GCGGAAAAGGTCCAGCAAAGGGCTGTAGAGCCATAATAGAATAGAATAGATATATATGTTCTGAATAATTATCGTCGAGGAAAACCAAAACAAACTTTTTATGTTCAGTGCATTTTCTCGTAAGTCAAGTCTCGCAGTTTTAGATTAATTAATTGATCGAGTAAACAAAATTAAAAAGCGCCAGGATCGTTACATTGCCTGCATTTAAAATATTTTTAATATTGAATCAAGTTGTACGTACCACTGTGCAATAAAGCAATAATTTCGATCTTTATTGCGTTAGCGTATAATTTGTAAATAAAATGCGCGTCACCATAATTCATTTTTTTTTCTTACAACAGACTACACAAAATTACGGTCCTCTACT
>NW_019761350.1:0-367 GCF_002891405.2 Cryptotermes secundus | reverse complement strand
CTCCCACCTACGTCTAGCTCTTCCTAATTGTCTCTTTCCTTCTGGCTTCCAATCAAAACCCTAAATTCATTTATCTTCCCTCCATGTGTGCTACATGCCATACCCATCTCATCCGCCTCTACGTGATCATTCTAATTATATTTGGTGAGGTGAAGGAACTGTAAAGCTCCTCATATATTTAAGATAGAAGAATATTATTAAATGCTTTTAATTTTCATAATTTGGGGCATGCTTTAGCGTAGTTGGTTGAGGCACTATGCTACTACTATGCTACAAGCCGATCCCCAATGAGGTCATTGGATTTTTCAATTTACCTAATCCTAGCCGCGCTATGGCCCTGGAGTCAACTCAGCCTCTAACAGAAATG
>NW_019761349.1:0-367 GCF_002891405.2 Cryptotermes secundus | reverse complement strand
GCTTGCTATTTTTCCGTTGCTACCTTGCAAGCTTTGCGTTGCTACCTTGATAGCTTTCCGTTGCTACCTTGTTGCTTTGCGTTGCTAACTTGATAGCCTTGCGTTGCAAGCTTGATAGCTTCGCCTTGCCAGCTTGATAGGTTTTCTTTGTTACCCTGCTAACTTGGCGTTTCTAGCTTGTTAGCTTTGCGTTTTTAGGTATCTAGCATTTCGTTGCTAGCTTGATGGACTTCTATATATCGTTTGCTAGCTTGATAGCTTTGCGTTGCTCTCTTGTTAGCATTGGGTTGCTAACTTATTAGCTTTGCGATGATAGCTTGATTATTTGGAGTTTCTAGCTTGGTAGCTTTGGTTCCTAGCTTGCTAG
>NW_019761348.1:0-367 GCF_002891405.2 Cryptotermes secundus | reverse complement strand
TATGGGAAATTTAGTGATCACATATTATATTTTTTTAAATTTTATTTCTGGAAAATTTTCCATCTAATCCATAGTAAAAATATGAGTAATAAGTAAATGGTTTAAAATATTATATTATGGATAGCTAACAGATGTGCTGAAAATGTGGCACAATTCAGATATTTGGGAACGATTATAACAAGTCAAAACCTGATTCCTTATTAAACGAAGAGGAGATTGAACTCAGGCAATGCTTGCTACCGTTCAGCCCAGAACCTTTTGTCTTCCCGTCTGCTGTCTAAAAACATACAAATTTGAATACGTATACAGAACTACAAATTTTCCTGTGGCTCTGTATGGATGTGAAACTTGGTCTCTGACATTAAGG
>NW_019761347.1:0-367 GCF_002891405.2 Cryptotermes secundus | reverse complement strand
TGTGTGTGTGTGTGTGTGGATGTGTGATGCATTCATACGTAAATACACCTATGGTTCTACCAAATTCTCTTTTACTTCTACCTTTAAGTTTCCCAACAGTGTCAATATTCTACTTAAATGACAAGTTTATTAACCATTTATGGGCTTACAGAGGCTGTGCATATGGTAAATGAGGTAGCAACAGTTGCTATAAAAGTGGTAAACCCTCTACCAGTACTGGGCTTGGAATTACAAATTTACTCACAATGCTGAAGTAGACAATCTTTTTCAACCCAACTGACATTAAAAAATTCATCTGTATGGACAAGTCCTTGTCCCTGTAGGTATGATAACCTCTTACTCGGGTGCTTACTATTATGAATTATAA
>NW_019761346.1:0-367 GCF_002891405.2 Cryptotermes secundus | reverse complement strand
GGCAGTAAGCTTGGCTTGGACAGCAGCTATTTTGACAGGATTTTCATGGTTTTCCTTGGTTGCTCCAGACAAATGCCATGCTAGCATATCAAATCAGGGCATGACCACTTCTTTCCACACCTTTGAAATTCTTTATTCATTGATCATCCTATGTATAAGTATGCTGAAAGCAGAATCCAGTAACTTTCGAATGATGATATAACTGTCTTGCATCACCAACTGATGACAACCCTCATCTCAGGGTAGACGGAGCACATATCATAAGAACACAGAGCAGGCATATGAGAGAATTTGAAGAAATTTTCAAACAAAGATTTTTCTGTATTAAACCACTGTCATCACTATCAACACAAATTTATAACTTCAG
>NW_019761345.1:0-367 GCF_002891405.2 Cryptotermes secundus | reverse complement strand
GGCTCAGGTGTCATGATATATGAGTTGTGTTCAAGAAGTTCCCGAGATTACTGCGCAGAGCAGCGGCGCATCGGTCACGCCAGGTGCTGCTTGAGTGACTTTACAACCTGAATTCTTAGTTACCCAAGCCACTTTATTTTCATGTAGATTGAACTTTCCGTTTAGTTTTTTTATAACCGGTCTTGGAGTCGGTAAAGGCGCAAAGAATTTGTCTTAAATTATGTTTTAAAGTAAGGAAAGCAGTCGCAGAAACCCACAACCTGTTAAGTGAAGCTTACGGCTGTGATGTCTTGAGTCCTACATACCAAGTTTCATAAAGAATGGTTCAGGCATTCAAAAGTTGATGCGGAGGGGGGATACACAGACA
>NW_019761344.1:0-367 GCF_002891405.2 Cryptotermes secundus | reverse complement strand
TAGCTTGCTAGCTTTGCGTTCCTACCTTGCTAATTTTGCGTTGCTTGCTTGCTTGCTTGTTTTGCGTATCTTGCTTGCTTGCTTTGCGTTGCTAGCTTGCTATATTTGGGTAGCTAGCTTGCTAGCTTTGAGTTTGCTAGCTTGATAGCTTTGCCTTACTAGCTTGCAGGATTTGCATGGCTAGCTTGCTAGAATTTTTGTACGCTTGCTAGCTCTGCGTTGCTAACATGCTAGATTGCTAGATTTGCGTTCCAAGTTTGCTAGCTCTGAGTTGCTATCTTACTGGATTTGCGTTGCTAATTTTTCTAATTTTGCGATGCTAGCTTGCTAGCTTTGCGTTGCTATCATGCTAAATTTGCGTTGCTAA
>NW_019761343.1:0-367 GCF_002891405.2 Cryptotermes secundus | reverse complement strand
CTATTGAGTTCCGTAGCTTTTCAAGAAAAATTAGGGCCCAATACCGTATTCACAAAAGCCTGCCATTGATCCCTATTCTGTGTCAGTTTAATCTAGTCTTATTTCTCTAAGATATATCTTAATGTTATCCTTCCGTATATACAGGGGCACTTTCAGATGCCCTCTAATATAAAGTTTACGCATTCGTTCAGGTAACTGAGGCCCTGAACATGATATATATGTGTGGAAATATGTCGCTGTCTTTGTAAGTGTTGGGAGAAGAATGCTACAAGCCGGAAGGTCGCGGGTTCGATTCCCCACGAGGTCATCTGATTTGGCCTTAGGGTCGACTCAGCCTCTGACAGAAATGAATACCAGGAATCTTTCT
>NW_019761342.1:0-367 GCF_002891405.2 Cryptotermes secundus | reverse complement strand
TTTACGATTACGTCGCACATTAGCCTCTACGTTAAATTACTTATCGTCGACAAAGAACCTGTAGTGGGGGAATTGAAACTTATGAAATCTACTTAATTTGTCTTTAAGTGTGTTTAAAGCCAACGAACTATATTTTTGGAATAGGTTACAATCCTATACTTCAGCAATCTAGATTCTAAAGTGTTTTGACGATGGTGCATAACACAGAATTACTGGGCTTTTGCACTTTCTCCAACGTCCGGTATTCTAGAAACTAGAATAACATGAAGATTCGGGAAGTAGATCTGTTTCCATCCTCAGGTGAGTGGGGAAGACACGTACTCAACTGGGTTCCTTTGAAAAAGATAAACTTAATCACCAATCGTCT
>NW_019761341.1:0-367 GCF_002891405.2 Cryptotermes secundus | reverse complement strand
CTCGGTCGGTATAGTTCGCTTCCGGACTACAGGCCACGGAGTTTTGTTTTATTCTTGTAGAAGCCTTTTCGATTGTGTTGTGGGAATAGGTTATTTTTACAGAGGAGTTAGGGTGTTCTTCTAATATCAGAATAACGTCACTCGAAGGTACGTCATACCTTCTGCAGGTAACTTTACGGAATAAAATGCTCGTATTTTCAGCTAGATCTCCAGTGTGTTGAGTTTGGTTCCCACATATGTTTAAAATGAATGTAGTAACTTCTTGACGATGTAATGATTTACGTCATTGGACCGGGATTGTTTTGGGAACAGTAAGTATTTACTTGAGATTTGAACAGTGTATGGGAAAAATCGTCACTTCAGCTAT
>NW_019761340.1:0-367 GCF_002891405.2 Cryptotermes secundus | reverse complement strand
GCCTAACTAGTTTCATGAGCACAGCAAACACTATGAGACTATTATGCAATACTTCCCTCCTACTGAACTGTAGACCTTATAGCCTATGAATATCTGATACACTGTCTCGTATTCTCATTTTGTCCCCAGTATCTGACGAATACAAAAAATCTGATCAGTAGTTTATTTGTTACATTGAATCCCCCAAAATTCTGTCTGCATGTGGACTTAACCTTGAGAGAATGATACTGGATACAATTTTGCATGAAGTTGGTAACAGTGATATTCTCTGATAATTACTACAGTCAGTTTCATTGCCCTTCATGTGAACTGGCACAATAATGAACTACTTCCACTACTCAGGTAATTCTTCCTAATTATTTTTTTT
>NW_019761339.1:0-366 GCF_002891405.2 Cryptotermes secundus | reverse complement strand
CTTGTACTCTTCTGCAAGTATAATTAGAATGATCAAGTCAAGCAGAAGAAGATGAGCAAGCATTGCATACAGGGTTTTGGTTGGAAAGACAGAAGGAAAGAGACCACTAGAAAAACCAAATAGTAGGAAGGAGAATAATAATAAAATGGATGTCAGAGAGACGGGATGGGGTGGTATGGACTGGATTCATCTGGCTCAGGGTAGGGACTAGAGGAGGGCTCTTGTGAACACCGTAATGAACCTTCGAGGTTCCGTAAAATGCTGGTGAATTCTTGAGTAGCTGAGCGACTGGTGGTTTATCAAGCAGGAATTGGCTTCATGAGTTTTTTATTGCTAGTGGGGTGGGACTAAGTCCCTTCTACTGCG
>NW_019761338.1:0-367 GCF_002891405.2 Cryptotermes secundus | reverse complement strand
CATTTCCCATATTCCACCTACAAATTATACGTGTGTATGTACGTATATAAAGCATGCGCGTATGGTACGTACATATGCATGTATGTAATGACGCATTCGTGTATGTATGTATAGTCACGTGTATTAGTGATTTGTTGACGGGGTTTGGATTGGTGATTGGATCTATTAACCTCTTCTACAATCTCTGTTAATCACAATCAATACTGCACTATCGCAGACTTAGACAATTTACAGGCCATCGTTACAAACGCATTAGGATTCTCAGTATTCACTAGTTAGCTCTTGATAGCGGAATTAGAGCAGTCTCACTGTGACTAAATCTTCTAATCATACACAGTCTTCACAGGCAAACTTCTAATTCTTCAAC
>NW_019761337.1:0-367 GCF_002891405.2 Cryptotermes secundus | reverse complement strand
TTTTTCTGAGTTCAGCTATGAGACTTCTTCGATAATTCATCTTTGCTTTACCACATTGTCCTTCTTCATCCATCCATTTCATTCATATATTTACCATTGTATTCTCTACAATATTGCTGCCGGATCTGGGTTCCACCAGTGTCATGGGGAATACATTCGAGACAGAAATTTACGAAGACATGAGATGTCGAGGATAGTACCTGAAATATCTAGTCCTTCTAATGGAAATAAGAAAATCAATGGATCTCTGCCACTACTCCCCCATACAACTCCATGATGAGGAGCTTACCAGAAAGGGCGACTTGATACGAATGATGGTGCGCCATTATTCTCCTATTGCTGATGCTTGGCAAGTGACTCAGGTGGG
>NW_019761336.1:0-367 GCF_002891405.2 Cryptotermes secundus | reverse complement strand
AGGCGTAAAATGTATCTGTTAGCTAAAAAGGAGTATACATGCTACGACTGAAAGACGGGTATATGACCTTTTTGCATGTAATGTCCTTCTGCACTAAAATACTCTGAATATATACGAAGTACGTATAATAAAAGGTACAGATCTCAGTCAGATCTACGAGTATATTTTATACTGTGCATCCATGGACCGTTCTTGAGAAAGCCGATGAAGTTTTATTTCAGCCTTATGTAAATTAGGGATTTCAGCATACCCAAACGAGTAAAATTGAAACCCTGCTTACAACTTTCAGTTTGGACTCCAAAATAAAATCTTATCGAAGTTTGTGGTTGGAGGAGATGAAATATGCATGCAACAGACATGGCTTCCT
>NW_019761335.1:0-367 GCF_002891405.2 Cryptotermes secundus | reverse complement strand
TCGGTCAAGGGTCTATATTACTGGGCATTAAATACATCTGTAAATATATGCCTAATATTTCTATCGTCGGTAACGGTTCTGTAACAATTACAGAAAGTGAGCCATTTCTGATTGAAAATGTCATGTGTTGTTACAAAATTTATTTTAAGATATAAATTTACTTTTAATTTTTCCTGACAAAAGATCGCAGAATCTTCTGTAGCAAAATTATTTAAAGGCAAGGTTTTTATTTGTTATACGCCACGAAACTCTTGTTCCATAAAACGTGCTAGTTCGTGATTCGAATTTTGACCACATCTCTTGTGATTAGGGTACAGAAGGAACCCAAATGCAGCCGTGCACAGACTAACAAATATGCTTGTCATGG
>NW_019761334.1:0-367 GCF_002891405.2 Cryptotermes secundus | reverse complement strand
GCACGGCCCACACAGACAACAACATTCACCCTTATATATGTATTCGTTGCCTTGGGAACGTGTTCACCTGTCCGTTCCCTAGCAACGCTCATCTATTCTTGTTTATTAAAAATCTGTTGCCTATCAACGAACGTCGTTCCATTGTCTGTTTCGCGACATTTACCTAGAAACGAATGTTCTTTCAGAGCCGTTCTCTAGCAACGGCTGTTTCTTTGGTTCCATAGTTCTTGTTTTGAGCAAATATGTCACTGCATGAGGTAGCGTAGTTGATTGAGGCACTACGCTACAAGACGGAAGGTCGCGGGTTCGATTCCCGATAACATTATTGGATTTTTTCAATTGACCTAATCCTTCCAGCCTCACTATG
>NW_019761333.1:0-367 GCF_002891405.2 Cryptotermes secundus | reverse complement strand
TTTTTTTCAAATTCTGTTTTAGGAATTTTGAGTGGATACATGTACACATGGAAGGCTGCTGTTTTCAGTAGTATAGGTGAAAACATACTGAATGTGTTTCTAGCTTACTTCTCTTTCTTAAGGGAAAGAAATTGGCATATGGCATTGCCATGCTGTGTATATCTATATGTATGCATGCCTGTCTTCCATCCAATTTTTGAACCAGTTGATCAATTTGGGCAAAGTTTAGTACAGACTTCGTACCATCAGAGACCACCCTAACATTGCACTTTATAGTTTCCTGTAATTGGTAATTTGACACAGAAATTCGGAAGGCAGGAGCGATATTAACCGTTCAGCGTGGTTTGACGTGTATGTTTCGTCAGGT
>NW_019761332.1:0-367 GCF_002891405.2 Cryptotermes secundus | reverse complement strand
GTGGCCGCAGTACAAGGGACTTAGTCCCACGCCACTAGCAATAAAGAAAAATAATACGAGTGCTGTAAGCACCATGTTCGGGCGCAGAGATCTGAGCTGTGACCGTGGCTTTGGTTGATACGCCACGTCTTTCTCCAGATTCATCATTTCATGCTACATGACGTCATAACTTAATTGTCATACCGGTTTACGATTTGAAGCTTTCACGGCGAATGAATGCACTAAACTCTTCTCGGACGGCGATCCGTGTCAATGTCGAGTTACAAATCAGCGTTTCAGAAAATGGTTTTTAACTCAATATTGACACGGATGATTGGCCGAGAAGGTTTTAGTGCAGGCCTACCGATTGTTCAGATTTTTTTTTTTT
>NW_019761331.1:0-367 GCF_002891405.2 Cryptotermes secundus | reverse complement strand
CAGAAAGTTGTGTTTCCCGTGGAGTCCGTGCCGAGGCGTTATACGGAGGTAGTCAGTTCTAATTCAGAACAGAATTGAAGGAGTACAATGGAGTACAATGGAATTCAGTTGGAAGTCAGAATAGTTCACCTGGAGTGTCCAGTTTGAAGAAGACGACAGTGTGTCGGATAGTGATTTGTGAACTGTTGTAACCAGTTGTATAAAGGCCCAGCAAATATAATCATAAACTCCAAAACATGTAATATCAATCAGGCAAACCCGGATACGTGACAATACAGATGACATGTAAATTAGTTCTCGGAACAGGTTGATAGAACTGGCTCAGGATCATGCCAATGGCGTACTGTTAGAGAATCTGTCACTTAAC
>NW_019761330.1:0-367 GCF_002891405.2 Cryptotermes secundus | reverse complement strand
GTGGTCTCCTCTCAAGCTTCCATCCTTTATGGGCTGTATGACCATGCCCCTTATGCCATGCCACTCCTACATGGCAGGTCATCCCTCTGCAGGTGGTGGTCAACTTCTTCTGGTTCTTCTGGGACTCACCATTATCCTCTGTCCACTCTCTTGGCTGACCATGGTGCCTTATGGCTACATGCCGGCCACTATGCTGCTTCTTCAGTGATCTGACATCATCTTCTCGTGGCTGGCTCTCATCTCAGCCCTCATTTTGTGTCTGGCTCTTATTGAAGCCAGCAGGCGTTCCATCGTATGTTCCATTTCTGTTATATGGCAATATAATGATAAAGATCCAATACAATGTTCAATCCAACCACTTCTGACA
>NW_019761329.1:0-367 GCF_002891405.2 Cryptotermes secundus | reverse complement strand
TCTCCCGATTATTCGGCCCTGTTGACTGTCACATCGCATTTGTCACCCTAGCACCTGTACGTCTGACAGGGTCGTTAAATAGCTACATAATATATCCACCAGTTCATTTCAGTATCGCGCCTGTGGTGTTTAGATTCGGCACGGCTGATGACACATTAATACTGACGCTACTGCCCCTATGATCAGCGCGGTCGAAACGTCAGTACTTCGGTTCAATACTCTGGAGGCCCTGGGTTCAATTACCGACTGGATACTAACTACACTGACTGAGACCCTTCGTGACTTTCATTAGTTCCTCAATGCAAATGTAAGGGCAATACTTCAAGTTAGACTGCGACACTTACTTCCGTGTTGCTTCCAGTTCATT
>NW_019761328.1:0-367 GCF_002891405.2 Cryptotermes secundus | reverse complement strand
TGGTGGTGGTGGTGGTGGCAGCGGTGTGATGACAGCCAAGAGGAACAAGTCAGACCAAGATCTGCGCCTTGCATTCATCATTGTGTTCTTGTATATTTATTATTTTGTTGAATGCACCACCCGTGAAATTCATTACAGCCTACTAAGAACAGACTTCAAATGTAAGAACACCTTTCTCCAAAATGAACTCTATGATGGCAACATCCAATTCAAGATGAAGTTTTCCACTTCCCCTTTTATTTTGTCTTACCTCGACTCTGTCTCCAGATTCCTCCCTCTACAAACCTATCCAAGTTCATTGCTGTTGCCATCCTCATGTCTTTATTCCTCCGCCCATCTGGCATCGTCCGTTGCACTATCTGGTCAC
>NW_019761327.1:0-367 GCF_002891405.2 Cryptotermes secundus | reverse complement strand
ACACCTCCTTTGCCGGAGGTAAAATCAACAGCCTCTCCTTGAGATTGTGGGGAGGAGTCTTGTTTTCCTTCAAGGCCTCGTACACTGTCCGCCCTTTCTAAAAGAATCCGTCCGGCTGCTGCTCTTACGTCTATTTCAGATCAGTTTCGCGTTGCCCCTGATATAGTGACAGTCCGCATAGCACGTGTCGGCAGAGACCAGCGAACAGCACAGTGCAATGGACTGCATACCTACAGACCCATGTCAACATTCAGCAGTCACACATATGCACTTATTGTTTTGCAACCTTTGAAAGTGGCATCCAAGTTAAAAATTTAAGAACCTTACTTCAGTATTGTTGAGGCACTATGCTACAAGCCGGAAGGTC
>NW_019761326.1:0-366 GCF_002891405.2 Cryptotermes secundus | reverse complement strand
CATTCCATGCTGCCATTACAGACACTAACATGTTTGCCATGTTTGATAGTTACAGAAAGAGATGAAAACAGATCCATACTAACCATTCAGTTTAGAATCTTTTGTCTTCTCAACTGGTATCCAAAAATGTAGGGGCACACGGAAGCGTAGTTAGTTGAGGCACTATGCTACTAGCCAGAAGGTCGTGGATTCAAATCCTGATGAGGTCATTGGATTTTTCAGTTGACCCAACCCTTTCAGCAGCACTGTGGCCCAGGGGTTGACTCACCCTCTAACAGAAATGAGTACCAGGAATCTTCATGGTGGGTAGAAGGGTGGCCAGCACATAAGACTGAAACCTTTACCGCTATCTGTGAGCCAATTGTC
>NW_019761325.1:0-367 GCF_002891405.2 Cryptotermes secundus | reverse complement strand
TGTAATTATTTTAAGCAGATATACTTATTAACACAAAATTACGACGGATTTGAGGTTCTCATTGGTGTCACGGCGAAGAGCTAAGAGTCTTCTGGGTTCTAATGCAGTGTAGTTCGAACAGAGCCCAACGTTTCGGCGGAACATGTGGCCTGTCTCCGAGCTCGAAGAGCAAGAAAGGCGACAAAACGGCATATACTGCTCAGATTGCCGCCCACTTCTGCTTCTTCCTTGTAATACTCTTCGAACCTGAAGATGGAGGTGTATGTTCCTTCGAAACATCGGTTTCAATCAGAACTACACGCCGTTACACTCCAGAATACCACACTCTTCTACATAGTACTTCACATAAAGTGTATTAAAAAAAAAA
>NW_019761324.1:0-367 GCF_002891405.2 Cryptotermes secundus | reverse complement strand
GAAGAGAAAAAAGCTCTTCACTCTGCCAGGAATCGAAATTCGATGTCTCGTTTGTTCGTCCCGTACCTATCAATTGAGCCATGTATGCTTTCTATTTAATCCAAAGATTAGCTAGATGTAATTATATTTTGGAGCCCAGGCACTAATATTATATGTTTATGTATCAGGCACTGTGACTATGAAATTATAAGTTGTGTTAAGCTGACTGTGAACAGTAGCTTGAGAAGCTGAAGTTTTATTTTATGGATGACTATTTAAGGAACTGTGGGAACTTGAACACGAATATGTCTCGTGGAATATCCGGAGCTTGGATGAAGACGAAGACCTTCACAATGAAGGCAGAATGCTTTACCAAGGAGCATACTCT
>NW_019761323.1:0-365 GCF_002891405.2 Cryptotermes secundus | reverse complement strand
GCCTAGGCCCACTGGGGCTGTAGTGCCAAGGGGGCAAAAAAAAAAATGAGGCCCGACTCGAAAGCCTGGCGGGAAAAGATGGCCGCAGAAAGAGAAGAAGTGAATGCGTGACATCCAATATATTATAACAGTTTTGGAAAATTGAAAACAACTGATGATGGCCGGTGGGGGGCGAAAACGTACTGTGAAAAGGAAGTGAAAGGGAAGTAATTAAAATAGTTGCATTGTTGACGGAACTGTAATATTGTGTATGAGTTATAGGACTGTAACAGGATGCTTAAATATAATATTACTTAACGACTAATCTTCAAACTACGGAAATGTAGAAAGCAGTCTTCTGGGATGTGGCACCGTGTAGATGTGGT
>NW_019761322.1:0-367 GCF_002891405.2 Cryptotermes secundus | reverse complement strand
AATAAATGTTCTCTTTGATTCTGCAGTAGAATTTCCAATCTCTATAAGTTCCTCTTAAGACAGGACACTCACTTGTACAGCCATGCTGTGTGAGGATGAAACGATCTTTGCTGCACTCACTGCAGTCCCTGCCTGTGATGCCAGGACGACAGTTGCATTGTCCAGTCTCTTCATGACACTCATCACTCACACTGCCATAATGGTTACAGTTGCATGGATTGCAGGACCCACCCTCAAGCTGTGGGAAGCCAAACCACCCATAGCTGCACCTGTTTTTGTCACCAAGTTTTAAAACTGTTAGTAATAGAACATTTTATATTTCTGTCATAATTTTATTTTATTCTATTTTTTGGCTTATTTGTCTTTT
>NW_019761321.1:0-367 GCF_002891405.2 Cryptotermes secundus | reverse complement strand
AATTTAGTTTATTATTGTTTACTGTAACAGATTTGATCAACGCGTTGCCAGGCGACAGCCTTGTAAACACGGTCCAACACGCAAAAATAGAGGAAACTGTATTTTATGTAGATCCGAACGACGCGCCAATAGACTGGCTGGATAGCGAACCCGTGATATGTGTTTACTGCAGGCCCCTGTCCGTTCCGCAGCTATATATGTGAGTGACATAATTCGTTCATGGCAGTTACGAGGCAGTCATATAAGCTGAAGGAGTGAGTCCAGAAGAATTTTTAGCTCCGAGGTTCCAGAGTGACTGAAGAGAAGAAGACTTCATAGATAGAAGTGATAGTTTCTGCGTTAAGATCCGTTGCTAGGAGACGACTAG
>NW_019761320.1:0-367 GCF_002891405.2 Cryptotermes secundus | reverse complement strand
TTCAAATATCACACAACTGTTTTATTTTTAATATTGTCGGTGACATCCAGAACAGAAGGACAGAGCTCTGGTACAAACCCGGCTGCGTAAACATCAGCGTAGTACAATGCAGACATGAAAACCCTTCTCAGAAGGTTCCAGAGCTAATATTTTTCTGCACCCACGTTCCTTGTCTCGAAGTTTCCAGGAGAAGCTTGTTTCAAACATATAAACATGCATTTTAATATTAAGAGAACTCGCCCTTGGCGCAGTGCTTCTCGGGATGTCTACAATTCACTGTCTCCTTGTAACAGACTCCTTCTTGAGAAGCTAATAATATCCCGTATAGATTTTAAATTCCCAATCTTTTGGAACCCGATTGTATTTT
>NW_019761319.1:0-366 GCF_002891405.2 Cryptotermes secundus | reverse complement strand
TGGCCCTCTTACCCCGCACTACTTTCGTATTCCTGTTAACTAATTCAATGGAGATGAGTTCTTTTTTAAAAGCCACCAGTCGCTCAATTTTCCTGAAGAATTTCCTAACATTTCATGGAAGTCGAAGATTCATTTCCGTTTTCACAAGAGCTGGCCGATGGTCCCTAACCAAATTCAGATTAACCCAGTCCATATCACCCAATCCCGTTTCTTCAAGATCCTATTTAATATAGCTTTCACACGTAAGTCTAGGTCTTCCTAGTGATCTCTTTCTTTCTTGTCCTCCCACCAGAACCCTATAAGCATTCCTCTTTCCTCCCACACTTGTTACATGCCTAACCCATCTCATTTTCCTTAACGTGATCA
>NW_019761318.1:0-366 GCF_002891405.2 Cryptotermes secundus | reverse complement strand
TGTGTGTGTGTTTATTGTATGTATGTGTTTTTCTGTGTATAGGTATGGACCTTGCGACGGGCTGATCCCCCGTCCAAGGAGTGTATAGGATTACGAATCTCAAATAACCGCCAGTGCCCAACAGCGGCCTATATAGCCATTGATGATTGAAAGAATGAATGAAAAGCACTTTCTGGAGTCATGCATTTTAGTGTTCCGGGGGATTTTGACAAGCAGTTTTCAGTAATACAAAAACATATTTTACTTTCCTGTAGAGTTCAGAAATACAAGTTTATAGTTCTTAAACATTCATCAACCCGCAGAACTTCAAGACGATTTATTGAATGGAGTCATTATTGTTCCCCTGTCAAAAGTTCGCTCATGACA
>NW_019761317.1:0-366 GCF_002891405.2 Cryptotermes secundus | reverse complement strand
ACTAACTTAGCACCTTTCTTGCAATAATATCTCTTGATAGGGCCCGAAATAATTGTGTTAGGCGACCTATATTTGAAACTTGCAATATCATCACAGTTTATGATGATGATATATCAATAAAGCTGTTGTGTTTCTGGACATTATTCATTGTCTTATTTTTATATAAAACACACAACGTTTTGGAGACTGTATTCTGTCTCCTTCTTCAGGTGGAATCTAATCACTTTGGCCCAATCGATAGAGCAAATCCCTATCTACATATATCAACAGAGTCAGAGTCACTTTGCGACTGGCAGGTTACCATCAATCTTGGTTGGCGACAAGCCCCTTGAAACTCACGACCAGTAATTTTATTTTCCAACCGAA
>NW_019761316.1:0-366 GCF_002891405.2 Cryptotermes secundus | reverse complement strand
TCTGAGTGGTGTGTACAAGTACGTCCATAAATCAACTTCAAGTCAAACTCTGTCTATAGTCACACCCTTAAAATACATGACAATATCATCATACCTTGGGTGTACCTTTGGTTCCACATATTACAATGACCAAGACTGATGTTCAGAATATAATACTCTAAAACAGTTAAGATTTAACTTACAAGAAGGAAATATTCAATTTATGTAAAGTAACTGCATAGAAAAAATTGCAGTGTATAAGTCTATGGAAAGTGAAACACAGTACAACCAATGACTTCTTCCTCCCTGTTACCATATTCTAAATATATACCAAAAATATGTTGAGAATTAAATTAAGGGAAGAATAAATCCAAAATATATTTTTTA
>NW_019761315.1:0-366 GCF_002891405.2 Cryptotermes secundus | reverse complement strand
TGGGTTTGGGTTTGTGTTAAATAAGGCTAGTATTCTGTAAATGGCTGTCAAGAATATTGGTTAAAGTAAAGAGTTAAATTACTATATTGTAAAATGTTGGATGGATAGGCATTCTGATTTTGTTTTCTTTAGGCCAGAGGAAGCAGCAGATTTAGCAGGAAAGATGATTGGTCAGTACCTGGTAACAAAACAGACTGGTGAAGCTGGACGTATCTGTAATTCAGTTATGGTTACAGAGCGGAAGTTTCCACGCAAGGAATATTATATTGCTGTCATGATGGAGAGAGCATTTGCTGTAAGTTATAGTTGACTGTTTCTTTCAGTATAAACTTCTGAAGTAGACCGCCTCTGTGGTCCAGTGGTCAG
>NW_019761314.1:0-366 GCF_002891405.2 Cryptotermes secundus | reverse complement strand
TTCTTTGCGTTGTTATCTTGCTAGCTTTGCGTTTTCGCTTGCTAGCTCTGCGTTGCTAGATTACTAGAATGCTAGTTTTGCGTGGCAAGCTTGCTAGCTTTTGCGTTGGAACCTTACAAGATTTGCTTTGCAAGCTTGCTATCTTTGCATTGCTAGATTGCTAGCTTTGCGCTGCTAACTTCCTAGCTTTGCGTTGCTACCTTGCTACCTTTGCGTTGCTAGCTTGCAAATTTGCAAGATTTGCGTTGCTAACTTGCTAGCTTTACGTTGTTAAGTTTCTTGATATCCCTTGCTAAATTTCTAGCTTGCTAGATATTCGTTGCTAGCTTAATTATTTTGCGTTGCTAGCTTATTAATATTGCGTTG
>NW_019761313.1:0-366 GCF_002891405.2 Cryptotermes secundus | reverse complement strand
TCGAAGCTTCACGAAGATTCGGCAGTTAATGCTTTTTTATTTCTTCATTTTGTTTTCAGTTGGGTAATTGCTCTCTAAGCTACCTTCTGTGGGTGTGAAACTTATCTCTCGCCCTGAAGAAAGAATTTGATTGGCACCCTGAAATCTTACGTAGAGTGAGAGCATTTTAGAACAATATGCTCAGAGTCATATTTTAATTTGGGAAAGAAGACAACAGGGGGATAAAGAAAACTATAATTTGTACTCTTCGCCTGATATTATTAGGGCGATAAAAACGGATGATGCGATGGGCTTCACTTGTAGCACGCGAGAAGTGTGTACAAAGCTGAAAGGAAGAGACTAGAGACTACTTGGGAGGAGGCGTAA
>NW_019761312.1:0-366 GCF_002891405.2 Cryptotermes secundus | reverse complement strand
CAAAGTTTTGTTTGCATAAACATATAACTTTAATGAAGATATACTTACTGCCATAACTTTCCCCTTAATCTTCTGCCACAGTGAGACAATTTCTAATGATGTGAAGTTACTTAAATTCCAGATTCGAATTGTACCATCTCCAACACCAAATGCAATCCTGTTAATTAAACAGAATTAATTCCTAATACTAGGAATACTGAACATTCCAATTTAGTGGTCAGCAATTCATGCTTCATATTATAAAGGTAAACTACAAAGCAAAATTGTGCTCAACCAAACAAAAAGGTAGTGGAAGGGACACTGGGGAGGGGGATTATAAAATAGGGATAAATATATCATATGCTGATACCAAACACAAAAATTATA
>NW_019761311.1:0-366 GCF_002891405.2 Cryptotermes secundus | reverse complement strand
GCGTATCAAATTGACTTACAGCTTTAATAGGGATAAAGGTAAAGGTAAAATTGTCCCTGTACTCAACTAATTAAGCACTACACCATGATGGCGTATGGAGAGTGATAGTATAAATCCACATTTTCTTGACCAAGGACCTTGAAAATTTACACTGCAATGGGGGTGATCTCTGCGCTGTTCCAGGGTGGGGGGACAAGTTGAATAAATGGCAAGTGCTCATGTGATGGGGCAGTTTCTCTCACCTACCAAAAGTCTGACACAGGCGAACGTCTGTTTTAAGACTTTCCATACTAAAAATTACATTACCGATGCGCAAGATGGAAACCCTTTCGTGTATAGATTTATCTCTTTAAGTGGTATATATTT
>NW_019761310.1:0-366 GCF_002891405.2 Cryptotermes secundus | reverse complement strand
TAAATGTAACATCCACTATGAGATGTTGTAGGTGCCAGCAAAAGGGGCATATATCATGGGATTGTAGAGCCGGAGAACGGCGAAATTAAGAGACCTGATCGCCTCGAGGGAATAAACATAGATCACAAGGGAGATGATCTTCTCGAGGGTTAAATAAAGCGATCATGGTTGATAATCGTCTCGAGGGTATAAACAGAGGTCGTCTCGAGGGTATAAAATGGGGTCACAAGATGATCTTCTCGAGGGTATAAAATGCGATCTCCTCGAGGGTATATAATGCGGTTATCGGAGATAATTATTTTAGGAGGCGCTCATCTCAAGGGTATAAACAGCGGTCGTCTCGAGGGTATAAAATGGGATCACAGG
>NW_019761309.1:0-366 GCF_002891405.2 Cryptotermes secundus | reverse complement strand
TGCAAGGAGCGTATCGTATTCTTCAGCGTCGACTAGGAGGCCAAGGAAGAAACCAGCAGTAAGCAGGCGGCAAGCGGGGCCGAAACGTCGGTGGGCTTCTACATGGCGTTACAACCAAGAAGAGTGTACTTTTCGGCACGTAATTTGCTTCCCAGCTGTTTAATGGGCGTGAAAATAGAATAACATAATTTTGTTTCTCATGAGTCATCTAATCCTCTAATTTAGGTCGTTCAGAAACGACTGAGACTCCCTCCTTAACTCTGGGAATGTAGCAGTGTCAAATTCAAGCCGGTGTATTTGGGAAGACATACTACAGTGCCACCTATGGCCACGAGATGACGTTGCTACTGCGCACAGGTCGAACAG
>NW_019761308.1:0-366 GCF_002891405.2 Cryptotermes secundus | reverse complement strand
TCCTCAAGAATTATAGTCTAATAGCAGGCCCATCTTAGTGAACCACCCTTATGAAGCCTGTTCCGAAATAACTGCAGTTGACTATTTGTACAAGAGTGGGGGTAGCTACGGGCTTGAGAGCCGAGAAATCAGGATTTCATGTCCGTCTCAGAAGATATTCTTCTCTTCTCCCCAGCTTCCTGTCCAACTGGTACTTGGGATAAAGCATCTGACCACTCACTTTCGCCTATGGCCGAGATTAATTAATAACGCGTGGAATTACTATAAGCCCACTTCGCCGTGTTTTCAAGGCGTGGGGCTTAATTAAGCCCAGAACAATTTTATATTTCGAACTTTCTTAGTCGCGCGCATTCTATTCAATTTCTT
>NW_019761307.1:0-366 GCF_002891405.2 Cryptotermes secundus | reverse complement strand
ATAATTGTTCGCACTACACAATAATGGATCATGACCGAGGGGTCGCAGTTCACGTCCCAGTGGGAGTAAGTTCTCCAAGTTGTCCAGACGGTCCAGACCTGCTCTGGGGTCCACTGAACCTCCTATCCAATGGGTACCGGGGGGCTCTTTCCCCGAGGTTAAAGCGGACGGGGCATAAAGCTAACCACTCATCTCCAACTAGTGCCGAGTTCAAGAAAATATGTCTCTATACATCCACTGCGCCATACGCCTTCATGGCGTAGTGTTTGATTAGTTAAGCGCAGGGACAACTTTACCTTACCTTGTACGCAATAGATCATACATCCATCCATCAGTAATCTGTCAGACGACAGGTCCACAGCCTCT
>NW_019761306.1:0-366 GCF_002891405.2 Cryptotermes secundus | reverse complement strand
GTGAACTTATTTGTAGCGTGACACACAAACACGCTACAATATAT
The DNA here is from genome assembly GCF_002891405.2 of Cryptotermes secundus. NCBI lineage: Eukaryota > Metazoa > Arthropoda > Insecta > Blattodea > Kalotermitidae > Cryptotermes > Cryptotermes secundus. The sequence goes on along the minus strand of NW_019761306.1, from coordinate 322 downwards.
ACATATACCAGAAGCCCATTTTTAAATACAATTATTTTCCCTCTCGTGGGCCAATAAAAGAACTGCTGTGTAGGGTGCAGGACGAAATCAATTAACTCATTCTGTACCAGAGCTATTAGCCATCACGTACATTAATTAACCGTAATTCTAATTTTCCATCAAATGGAAGATTTAACGAGAATTTTCCAAGCTACACACAGAGCCACCATTAGTGGTTGTTGTTTTTTTAATTCAATTCAAGTGCTGAACGTAATGAATTCGCTGACAGCTTCGGTGTGCGGGGTCGTGACGTGGCACAGAAGGGACGACCGGACAGTTGCTG
>NW_019761305.1:0-366 GCF_002891405.2 Cryptotermes secundus | reverse complement strand
TCAATTCCTCTTCTTCCAAGCTCATATCCTGGCAGGCTGGCGTCTCGAAATTCAACTGACTTTCGGTTGTCATCTCTTCTTACTCGTCTTCGACTGCCGTCTCAAGAGACGTCACCAGTTCTATCCTAGCTGCCTGAGATCCTCGTCGTACAACCTTGGGGCGCCCCAACAGGAAACACCGTTTCCGAACAATTCCTCTACTGTTATCGAGGTGTTTACCTCGCCGTTACATAGAAACGGTAGTTCTACTGTTGTGCGCATGTTCATTTCCGCGGTAACCTGTATACCGACTCTTGTCTATTCCGGCTTTCAGGCGTCATGTAACAATACCGTATTTACGCATGTATAGGCCGCAGCACAATTTTC
>NW_019761304.1:0-366 GCF_002891405.2 Cryptotermes secundus | reverse complement strand
ACCATGAAGAAAAATACAGAAAATCTAATTGACTCTAGCAAGGCGGTTGGACTAGAAGTAAAAATAGAGAAAACTAAGTATACGTTGCTATTTCGTCACCAGAAAGCAGGACAATATCATGACATAAGGACGGGTAACATATGTTTCGAAATTGAGCACAGTTTAGATATTTTGGAACAATAGTGTCAATTTGGCTCAGGAAGAAATTAAGAGGAGACTGAATTCGGGTAACGTTTTTACCATTCAGTCCAGAATAAAATCTCTGTTTTCTCATTTGCTGTCAAAAAAGGTAAACATTGTAACATACGGAAGTATAATTTAATTGTGGTTCTGTATGGGTGTGAAACTTGGTCTCTGACATTAAGG
>NW_019761303.1:0-366 GCF_002891405.2 Cryptotermes secundus | reverse complement strand
TTATAAGTAATACAGACGAATTAACCTGACGTCCACGCCGTTTGAAATATTTCGCCAATAATGTTGTACTGAACTCATGACGTTAATCTCTCTTGAATGATGAGCGGTTTTATTTAATCAGTTGGTGATTAATTGTAGAAAAACAGAATTAAAACAGACGATCCATTTTCAAAATATAAATTGGAGACTCTTCCAATATAAAATAGAAATTCCAAAAATACGGTTGTACTTACCAGATATAGTTTTGAGATTTATGACCTCATTCTTACATTGCTAGTTGCTTGTGATTATAGCTTTGAAAGGCTTTTTTTTTTTTTTTTGTTGCTAGTAGGGTGGGACTAAGTCCCTTGCACTGCGGCCACTTCT
>NW_019761302.1:0-366 GCF_002891405.2 Cryptotermes secundus | reverse complement strand
ATAAATACTCGTATGTTCTGCTGAAGAGAACTGTATATATTAGGTCTTCCTGTTTCGATTGAGATTTTTAGAAACTATATATCTAGGTCGGAGCTGTTCACGCTAATATTTGTCAGCTACTCAAGAAATTTCCAGCATTTTATGGTTTATTGCTGTGTTCAAAAGAACCCGCCACTGATTCGTATCCTGAAGCAGATGAATCCAATCCACATCTCCCATCCTATTTCTTAACACTCATTATATTATTCTTCCATCTACCACTGGATCTTTCAAGTTGTCTCTTGCATTCAGAGATCCCTGTCAAAACTTTGTACGCATTTCTGTTATCACTCGTATATAATGTATTCTCTGCCCATATTACCCTCT
>NW_019761301.1:0-365 GCF_002891405.2 Cryptotermes secundus | reverse complement strand
CAAGCTAGCAAGCTGGCAACGGAAAGCTAGCAATCTAACAACGAAAGATAGCAAGTTTGTAACGCAAAGCTAGCAAGTTAGAAACGCAACACTAGCAAGATAGCAAGAGAGTTAGAACGCAAAGCTAACAAGCTAGCAATGGAAAGCTAGCAAGGTTACAACGAAAAGCTAGCAAGCTAGCAACGCAAAGCTGGCAAGCATGCAATGCAAACTTGCAAGCCAGCAACGCAAAGCAAGCAAGTTAGGAACGCAAAGCTGGCCAGGTAGCAACGAAAAGCTGGCAAGCTAGAAACGCAAGGCTGGCACGCAACAACGCATAACTAGCAAGCTAGCAAAGGAAAGCTAGGAAGATAGAAACGCAAAGA
>NW_019761300.1:0-366 GCF_002891405.2 Cryptotermes secundus | reverse complement strand
GTACACAGGAATTGCTCTGTCGTTTCGGGATTGAGATCATAGAATTGGACAGCAGTGACAGTGCTCGCAGTTCATATTTATACTGTAGTGTGAGATGTCTCGATGACTGCCACTTACTCGTAGCAGTCACTTTGGGAACAAAATGAAAGAAGAAATTAATTTTCTGAGGTCAAGAATCCCAGGTTGCAAACCACTGATCTAGCCATATGTCTGTATCTCTGAACCTTATTTTATGACTTCCCCATGTATACGCTCATGAAGCAGTTGGTTTGTCAGATGTATAACACTTGAGATCTTGATCTATTAAGCTTTTTGTGTGAACAGGAAGAACGAGCAAAGCTTGCACATGAGGTGGAGAAGGCACAG
>NW_019761299.1:0-366 GCF_002891405.2 Cryptotermes secundus | reverse complement strand
TAATGGAGTTAGACTAGTAAACTTTCCACATCCAAAAATCTGTCAAAAGTACGATGTTCCCACATCATAACATTCATAAATTTACTTGGACATGTCCTCATGGGAAGACTCACTATCAGATTGATTATATTTTGATATGCAGGAGACAGCATTAAAGTGTACTTGATGTACGATTGTTTAGGGCAGCAGATTGTGATAGTTACTGCTATCTGTTGGTGGCAAAAATTAGGGAGAGACTGGCAGTGAGTAAACAAACAATTCACCGAGTTCATATAGAGAGGTTCAATCTCAACAAATTGAATGAGGTAGAGGGTAAAGGGAAGTATTGTGTTGAAATCTCAAATAGGTTCACGGCCTTGGAAAACT
>NW_019761298.1:0-366 GCF_002891405.2 Cryptotermes secundus | reverse complement strand
GTGACTGGATTCTGTCTCCGTCTTCAGGTAAAACCTACTCGGTTGGGACCAATCGATAGAGCTAATGTACTGAACTCCTACAGTTCGTGACTACAAGTAAGTACAGCGCTATCGCTAATTCACACACTCTGGAGTTCACTACAGCACGCAGGCCCAGATATTTATTACCGTTTTGTCAGTTAAGGTCTTGTTTTCGTGGGGCGCCCTCTCTGACGACAGAACGGGCCTGTCTTTTGTACACGCTGCTGACCCTTGCGAGCGCGCAGTCTTTCTCGCGACCGAGTGCTTTGGGACTTCCGACCATATTTGAGACTTTCCTTCTCGTCGCCTCCTACGACTCGTAGGGTCACGGTGGAGGTATTCGAT
>NW_019761297.1:0-366 GCF_002891405.2 Cryptotermes secundus | reverse complement strand
GCCGCCGAACTGCTGAGCGAACTACGGCTGTCAGTGTGTCCGGTGCGATGGCTGCACACGACGCTTCGATTATTTCTCGTAGCGCGTTCCCCACAGGTAGAAATTGAGAGGTGTTAGGTCTGGAGACCGTGGTGGATACTCGATAGCACCTCTTCGACCTATCGTCCAGGTAGAGTGTCATCCAAGTACGCCCTAACATCTCGATGGTAGTGAGGCGGAGCACCATCATGTTGTAGATAAAATCTCTCATCTCCCAACAGCTCTCGAATGGCAGTGAAAATCGATGTCTGAAGCCTATCGAGACACGCCTGACCAGTTACAGTACCTTCAAAGAAGAAAGGACCATTCAAACCGCGCGATGACAGA
>NW_019761296.1:0-366 GCF_002891405.2 Cryptotermes secundus | reverse complement strand
TCCTCACTGATTCTAATAAATAATCAAGTGTCAAACACAGATCCACATTTCACAACATTTTTCAGGGCCCTGGGGCACTGCACCGAACACTGGCCTTGGTAAAAAGGTGAAAAAGGCAAAGTTATCCTGTAACAGGCTGTGGAGGCCCACAAGGTTGTGAGACGTCAAGGCTCCCACATTTTCTAGATGATCGCCTCACAGACAGTGGTGAGGTCAGCCTTATGCACCAGCCAGCTGCCCTTTACCCCCAGGAAGATTCCTAGTACTCATTTCTGCTAAAGGCTGAGTCAACCCCAGAACCGTAATGTGGCTGGAAGGATTAAGTCAACTGAAAAATCTAACGACCTCATCTAGAATTGAACCTGT
>NW_019761295.1:0-366 GCF_002891405.2 Cryptotermes secundus | reverse complement strand
ATGCTGTGGTGATTTGTGAACTGTGGAGATTAGCGGTAGCGCTGAAATTGCTTGTAATGCCAAGTGGCGTGTATAAGTGGTCAGTAAATATATTCACCAATTGAACCCCCGTCTATAGTCACACAATAACACATGGCACTATGAAGAAGAGAAGAATATCTTGCTCATGCCAGGAATGGAACCCTATTGCCTCGGTCGTCCAAGTTGCTGTACCGACTGAGACATCTTGACTTATATTGAAGCCTTTTCTTAAATGATCATTGCTTAGCAATCGAGGTTATTGGTTCCCTGTCTGGATGATCGGCTCATGGCCTAAATGAACCTCCAGTGGCAAAAACTTCACTCATACCGAAAAAGAAAAAAAAA
>NW_019761294.1:0-366 GCF_002891405.2 Cryptotermes secundus | reverse complement strand
ACTAACCGCTTGAGCTATGGCGCGGCCCATAAGTTGGCACTAACCTCGCCGCCAAGCGGCGGTCGCTCGGTTGTTATAGTTCGCTTGCGGACTAAAGCCACCGAGTCGGCAGTCGTGGCCTAATTTAAGTTACTGTACAGCTATGTGACTGAAGGGGCAGAGGAATTTTACGAAAAATCCCAGGATAGTCAGCGCCCCAGCTGAGATTCAAACCTATTATCTGCCGATTAATTCTTTGCCTATGTTAACGGCCGTGTAACAGCTTAGGCAGTTAGTCGCTGGCTACCCATCGCGTCGGCCTGGGTTCGAACCCAAGTCAGATCATGTGGGATCTGTGGTGCATAAAGTGGCACTGAGGCAGGTTTT
>NW_019761293.1:0-366 GCF_002891405.2 Cryptotermes secundus | reverse complement strand
TAGTGCCAACTTTAGCGGATAGAGGGTGTCAGGTGGTCAGCGAAATGAATCCCCACGGCCTTTATTTTCCGGTTAGACAATAATTAATTAAATTACTAAAAAACGTTTCTTTCCGTTTCTCACATTATGTAACACATACGAGTATATACTGCGCATTCTTTGCCATCACTTTAGTTCATAGCAAGAAGGGCAGAAAGTTTGCAGTCTGGCTGCGGGTGACCCACCTTAACCTCAACTGCTACCTCTCGGAAAAGGAAAAATATTAGCTCTATTTACATGTCTATTATATGCTTTAGCAATGGATTTAAAATACATTACACGAGCATATTACTAGTAAACAGTCCCTCTGTAAATTGAAATGTTCCA
>NW_019761292.1:0-366 GCF_002891405.2 Cryptotermes secundus | reverse complement strand
CCACCTACGCCTTGGTCTTCCCAGTGGACTCTTTCCTTCTGGCTTGTAAATTGGGACTACCGAACGTAAACTTCACGCATGACGAAAGGAACACGAACCTCATCCAGTCAATTCATTTTCTCTCTCCTGCTAATAATTATTTATTTACATAAATACGATTGAAATTTAAAAGTAATAGTTTGTATTTTAGTAAATATATTTTGTAATTTCTACTTAATATTTGTTTTCGTAAACTTACGGCACATGTCCAAGGGACTTCACCTAGTGTCGGAATTAGTAACTTTTTTTTATAATTTGCTTAGTGTGTGGTGGAGTCCAGCTGGGTCCAATCAGCACGGCGACCACTGATTGGCCTATTGTAGCCTG
>NW_019761291.1:0-366 GCF_002891405.2 Cryptotermes secundus | reverse complement strand
ACAGTACAACAATAAACACAGAGGGATAGTATGTCTGTAATGGTTAATTGGTTCATAAGCTATTTTATGTTCATATATTTACTGAAGAGATGATTATGAGGTGAAAAGGATGGTTGAGTAATTATGAATGATTAACTGGAAAGCAAGCAGTGATCAACTATCTCTCACAAGAAGCTTGCTCAGAGTAATACGGAAACTACAAAAATTCCCAGTATATCCAGTGTTGATTGTCAAACTGCATACAGATGATCCCATCTGAATGCAGATTTGTGCATTACAGTTTGACTATAAACTATGTTACTCCTTGTAATTATTGTTTATTTGTATGAATTTGCATTGCTGCTAGAATGTCTGGCTGAACAGCCA
>NW_019761290.1:0-366 GCF_002891405.2 Cryptotermes secundus | reverse complement strand
TCTGATGAGAGGACAGGTCTGTCATTTACAATTGCTGCTGCAGTCATTTTCTGTTCCTAGTCACATGGGACTCTTGACCATATTTTACTGTCTGATTCTAGACTTCCCTTTTTGTCACCTATGACTCACAGGACTATGGTGGAGGTATTCAACCCCACCTACAGATGGGATACTCTCCACTGACTGTCCTGCTTATAACATCTCAGTATGGACTGCACAGAAAATACCGTTCCTGTTGCTGTTTAATAGCTGGTATGTGGTGACATGACATATTCCATTGTTATGTGCACAGCCATCGGAACAGACTGTCCAGAAGAGACCATCCCTCTGTTGCTGTTTATGGGGCTGTTTCCTAGCTGTTTGTGT
>NW_019761289.1:0-366 GCF_002891405.2 Cryptotermes secundus | reverse complement strand
CAGTCTCTCTTAATCACAGTTAATTACAACAGCTAACAATCAGTGACTGCCTACAATTCGCTTCATTTTGGTTAGACTACCACTCTCTTCTCTTCTGGTCTTCCTTCTACTGTGGCTGACTTGAGTCTGATTTACAAATAACTCTTCTGCGTCACGGATGAATTCCGAATGACGAATGTATCACGAATCACGCCTCGTGTGCGACTGAACCACGAATGAATGCGTTCTTGTCTGAACGGCCGCTTACGTAGTTAGCGGTATCCTACGAAGTGTCTGTTGGTTGCTCGTAGCAACGGTCTGGTTTCCAAGTCTACAGCTTCAATTTGCATATCTATGGACACGTTTGTTTAACACCTAGTGATGGTT
>NW_019761288.1:0-365 GCF_002891405.2 Cryptotermes secundus | reverse complement strand
ATTATCCTCACGAGGCTGATCGGACCCCGTTCCAGACCCACTACTACTCAGAAAATTTGTAGCGCCTGAAATTGAACCCAAAACTCTGGATCTGTAAGCAGGAACTCTGACCACAAGTTGGCACTAACTGCGCCAACAAGTGGCGGTCGCTCGGTCGGTATAGATCTCTTCCGGACTACAGGCCACGGAGTTTAAAAAAAGGTCAGTATTGATACAATTAATTATACGCCATTCTTGCCTATCTTCTTGTCTCATTCGGCTATCTAAGACTCGTAATTTGCAGTTTAAGCAGCGAGGTTAAGTATGTATATATGTATGCCAACCAGAAGACGTAAGAAGATGCTGGATGACCTTGGGGACAGAAG
>NW_019761287.1:0-366 GCF_002891405.2 Cryptotermes secundus | reverse complement strand
AGAGAGAGAGAGAGAGAGAGAGATGGTGATGTGGTGCTAATGATGTTAATGATAAAAGGAAAGGCGAGATATTGTGACTATACACTAATGATATCTTGGCATTTGCTGTAAAGGTCAAGTAAACAAAGTCTCGTCCTATTAAAGTTTAGGAATGTATCGCAAAAATGTGTGTTGCTAGAAAATACAATGAATGTGAGCAGCAAATGTAAACTTGGCAGTGTGGAAGCTACCACTTGCTCATGTGCAGGCAAGAATTGTGTGTGTAGTGGTACCATATTTAGTGGGAAGTGCAAAGTTGTATGCCTGAGGATAGCAGATAAGATATAAAAGTTTGTGTGTGATGATGTCCAGAAACACAGCATTTCT
>NW_019761286.1:0-366 GCF_002891405.2 Cryptotermes secundus | reverse complement strand
CAAGACAAACAAGTCCGCTTGACACATTTTTTGAGAATTCACAACTAAGTTCAGTGTGATTCACAAGGATACCCCGTCCTACACCACGTAGTAATTTTCCGATGAAAAATGAACTGTGGAACATCATGTATTCACAACGTTAAGTCAATGTCTGCCTGCCATGTTGGCTGCAACATTCGCGAAACATGGAGCGTCTTGTCAGGCCGTACCCCCAGGCGGAGGGACTATCTTCACATCTGCCTAGGAATTTACTCCGCAAGTCTCCATTTTCTGCGTGATTTATAATTGTAAATTCGGATTCTCAAAGCGAATGTCCCTCTTATAGGAGCAACAATTTATTGCAAGAAATTGGATTTTTCTTTTTTT
>NW_019761285.1:0-366 GCF_002891405.2 Cryptotermes secundus | reverse complement strand
TTCGCTTGCGGACTAAAGTCACTAAGTTTCTGTTATTTTTTAGCCTTCCAACATTAATATCAAAATTAATTCCGTTCGTACGCAGGACAGCCCCTGCTCGTAGCAAACTCCTTTCCTTAACGCTCTGATTTGTTCACTTCTCAAGGCGTGACCCATTTTCAACCTTTACCAGCAGGACAAACGAGTACTGCCTGGGAACTTTCAAAGCAGGAATATTGCTTACTCCCTTCGCAGCAATATGTAGTCTCTTCCTACTACCGCGTCCACTCTCCCCTCACTCCTCTTCAAGCTTCAAACGGAAATTTTCTCAGCGGTTATAAAACGGTATTGTTTCTTGGAATATAATTTGAAAATAAACGACGTTTC
>NW_019761284.1:0-366 GCF_002891405.2 Cryptotermes secundus | reverse complement strand
ATCCCACTCGAGGCATGGATGTCTGTGTGTGTTTATTCTGTGTGTTGGTAGCGGCCTTGCGACGGGCTGATCACCAGTTCAAGGAGTCTTATAGACTGTGTATAGGATTAAAAACCTGAAAAGATGGCCAAGGTCCAACAAAGGACTGTAGAACCATAGATAGAGAGTTAGCTGACAAAGGACATTATACTTCGTGATTAAATGTGAAAATCTGCCAGCAGATCACGCTTATCATCCTGTACCAGGCTACACGTAGGTTAACTTTTTTCAATTGATTTCTGCCTGTACGTAAATCTCTAATGTCCTCGTTCTTACTGTACGTTGCACGCTCATAATTATTTTCTATCAGAGATTTCTTTTTTTTTT
>NW_019761283.1:0-365 GCF_002891405.2 Cryptotermes secundus | reverse complement strand
GAGCGAAGACAGTACATGCCTTAGACCGCTCGGTTACCGTGACCTACAGCTTCAACCTTACCGTCTGTAATAGCAGTGTGGACAACGCACGAACTTTTGAGGTGGCCGCGACACTGGGGTCTGCAGCCGGTGATAACAATGCAACGCCGACGGGCCGGCTTGAGAGGCGCGGTGTAACAGTCCCTGTATGGTAGCCACAATAACCACTGTAACGAATTCGCGCGCTGTATGAAATGTACATGGAATTGAATACGGGTTCACAGAGACAAGGTGCAATGCGTGTGGAAACTGCAAGCGTTCCAGTCTCGACTTTACTACTTCTGCCCTTTCATTCGTCTGCATTTATATCATTGTGCATCTTCCGC
>NW_019761282.1:0-365 GCF_002891405.2 Cryptotermes secundus | reverse complement strand
TAACAGACCGTGGAGACCCATAGGGTTGTGAGACGTCGAGGCTCCAATATTTTCCAGACAATCGGCCCACGGATGGCGGTGACGATATTAAAATGGAAAAATAGATAAATAAGATGCATGAAGATGCAGACTGGATTCACCTGGCTTAGGATGAGATCTTTGGGACAGTGCAGTCAGTCTTGGGTTTCCTTAACGAGTATCCTGGCAAGCTAAGCCACCGTCGTCTTCTCAAGAATAACTCTACTCCACGAGCTTAGCAGCTAACATTAATTTAATTTGAGTCTACATTTATTTACGCGCTTACTCAGCAGCCCAAAGGCCAGTTATAAAGTAAGCATGGGCAAAGAGGAAAACAAAAAAACACA
>NW_019761281.1:0-365 GCF_002891405.2 Cryptotermes secundus | reverse complement strand
TATATACATATATGTTCCAGTTGTGATTAATTATCTGCCTGAAAGCATATCTTAAAACATTCAGTGAGATAGTGCAAATGGTAAGCTTAAATGTGTGTATTATCCTGGACCGAGTAATGGCGGGTGCACGAAATTTTACAAACTTTTGTATCTTCTGTTCCACAACGAAAAAGAAAGTGTTTTCCATCTGAACCATGAAAGTGAACTATGTGTGAAGGAAGAATACACCATAACGTACTTTTATTGATTTAATCGAAGTAAGTGCATATAAGAATATTGGGTGTGTAGTGAAAGAAAATGTGTGTTTGAAGTTATACTTGCATTATTATTAATAATCTCGTGTGAAATATGTACAGTGATTTGCA
>NW_019761280.1:0-365 GCF_002891405.2 Cryptotermes secundus | reverse complement strand
TGTTATACTATATTGTGACGTGTATACCTATTGCTAGGCAATGGGTCGGTAAATACATTCCCAGAACACACCTGCACGCGACAATAGGCTATCCTTTACTAGGTAAGGGGTCAGTAAAGTGCATTCTTAACAACAGAAGATGGTGTTTTTCGTGGGATCCGTGCAAAGTGGTTGTAAGAAGTGTTCGGCAGGACAGGAATAGAAGAAGCAGGATAACAAGGAGCACAACAGGAGTAGTCGGAGGTGCAGAGTGGAGTCTTCGGGACTGGCAGCTGCGACAAACACGCTCTTTACATGGAGGTTTTCTCGTCAGTGTGCTTAAATATTTCTTTATCCGCTAAAGTTGGCACTAACTTAGTCGACAA
>NW_019761279.1:0-364 GCF_002891405.2 Cryptotermes secundus | reverse complement strand
TGCTACCCTGCTAGCTTTCCATAGCTAGATTGCTAGCTTGCTACCTTTGCGTTGCTAGCTTGCCAGCTTTTCCTTTCTAGCTTGCCAGCTCTGCGTTGCCATCTTGCCAGATTTGCTTTGCTAGCTTGCAAGGTTGCGCTGATAGTTTGACAGCTTTGATTTGATAGCTTGCTAGATTTCCGTGGATAGCTTGCTATATATGCGTTGCTAGCTTAATAGCTTTGCGTTTCAAGCTTGATAGCTTTTCGTTGCTACTTTGCTAGGTTTGTGTTGCTAGCTTGCTAGCATTGCGTTGCTTGCTTTGCTTTTCTTGCTTGTTGCTTTGCGTTGCTAGCTTGCTAGCTTTGCTTTGCTAGATTGTTAG
>NW_019761278.1:0-365 GCF_002891405.2 Cryptotermes secundus | reverse complement strand
ATCTGGAGCAGCAGATAAATATCAAGTTTTGTGTGAAGATTTGTAAAAGTGCTAGTGAAATGTTAGCTGTATTAACAGTGGCTTATGGTGAATTCACTATGAAGAAATCACACGTTTTTTAATGGCATAGGCAGTTGACTGAAGGGCGAGAAGGTGTGCAAGATGACCTAAGAAGTGAGCAGCAAAAGCACAAAGGACAGATGCAAACGTGGGCAGAGTGCAAACCTTGGTGCACTCAGATCGAAGATTAGGTGTGAGATTAATAGCCAAAGAATTTAACCTTTATGGGATGGGCCATTTAAATTCTGGTACTGGCAGCGGGACAGAGTTAATTTAAATGCCCACCATTATAGAGTAATAAAAAT
>NW_019761277.1:0-365 GCF_002891405.2 Cryptotermes secundus | reverse complement strand
ACACACATACACATTTACTAAAAGTGCAGGTCCACAATTTAACCTTCTGCCAGAGGCAGAGCCCATGGATTATTTTATGTTTCAATAATGAGCTTTTGAATAACATTGTTATTAACAGGTACGTGGGACACAAAATTGTAGAACTTAGCTAAACCTGAGGTCCATTTGGAGTAGGTGCTCTGATATGTCTGTTCCTGAAGTGAAGGTGATTTAGGTCTAATTATAAATAAGGGCCTAATTCCATTACCCAACATAAAATACTACTGGTCTAATGAGAGGGAAACAGATTAATTTTTTGGTGATTTGTGTTATGTTGGCAACTCTAATGTTAAAATATAATGCTAGAGTTGGCAATGTCATAGTAA
>NW_019761276.1:0-365 GCF_002891405.2 Cryptotermes secundus | reverse complement strand
CTTATTGCTCTCAGTTATTAGCTGTCTCACATGCAACTTGCTTTTAAAACCTTTACAAATGTTACACTTTAAAATCTCTTCTACATCACGTGCATGCATGCTACATGTTTCGAACAATACTGGTCATCTCCAGGTGTCTTTGAAATTGCTAATAAAACTGTTGTGCCCTCGTCTATGCGCCCATGTGTCTGTGTGTTGGTGTTCTAATGATACACATGTATATGCACTTACCATATGGTGATGGGTAGTTCCTCTAATCGTGTCGTGTGTACCTATTAAGAATGTTTGCTAAGCTGGGTTCGTTCTGTTTCATAAAAGATGTGTGTGCTGCTATCTAGTGTTTAATTCTTGTAATGTTTCGAATA
>NW_019761275.1:0-365 GCF_002891405.2 Cryptotermes secundus | reverse complement strand
TTTTTTTTATTTTTTCAAATACCTCTTCTTATTTTCGGGTCCTTAAGAATAAATATTGTGACAGGAGGCTTGACAGCTAGAATAAGACAGCCAAAGAAACAGCCATTGCTAGGCAACGTCTGTGTAAATACACAACAATACCAGAACAGTGGCTAAGCAACGTGAGCACACAGCATTGGAGTTAACTGTTGGAAGTGGTGTTTTCTATGTTGTTCGCACGGAGGGTATATAAGGGAAGCCAGGGCCTGTATTTTAGCCAATCGATAAAGCCAACATAACCGAAGGCTGCTTAGAAAACCAGTTCACAGCGCATGACCATAGACTACATGTGGAGGCTCCAGCCGAAGACCTGCTGGCTACCGTCG
>NW_019761274.1:0-365 GCF_002891405.2 Cryptotermes secundus | reverse complement strand
GTGATAGAGTGACTATAGACGGGGTTTGGATTGGTAATCGGATTTCCTGACCACTGACAGAACGTAACAACAATTAACTACGATAGCCTCTCTGAGTTACACACCCGAAAGATTACTGCAACCACAACACACACAAAGTCCTCTTAGTCTTCCCTAGCCGTTGCTCTAGAGCAGGGTGCACTGGAGAATACGTGGGCCTGGGACAGAGGAAATGAGAGCAGGGGTGGGGGGAATTGCATAATGGGGAGCGCTGCAGTCCACGATGAATCTTGGCCCCTCTAACAGTTGGCCTCCACTGCGACTCTCGCCTCCAATTTCTAACGCTCATTAACTTCAAATCTTGGCTTCCCACCGCGGCGGCCCGG
>NW_019761273.1:0-365 GCF_002891405.2 Cryptotermes secundus | reverse complement strand
TGGTAGCACCGGGAATCGAACCCGAACATCTGGATCTGTAGCCACCAACTCTGCCCACTAGACCAAAGAGGCGGTCCTACAGTTTATTTAACATTAGTCACTAACAGAATCTCAACCATAATTAATTCGTTAATTAATTGATCACGTTTGCAATGCCAAGTATAGCCGGGATAGCGCAGTTGGTAGAGCGACTGGCTACGGGTGGACGATCGATGGGTCGGAGTTCGAGTCCCGGTAAAGTCAAGAAATTTATCTTCTCCTCGTCGTCCAGACTGGCTCTGGGATCCACCCAAAATCCTATCCAATGGGTGTCAAGGACCCTTTCCCACGGGATAAAGCGGCAGGGACGTGAAGATGACCGCTCA
>NW_019761272.1:0-365 GCF_002891405.2 Cryptotermes secundus | reverse complement strand
TCATTAAGAGTCACTATTTCTTAGAATCAAGCAAAATTAGAGTATACTCCACTTCGTGCCAGAACTCACTTTTCCCAGTGTGTTCTCCAGTAGTTGTTATGATCTGCGTCGGGACCCCAGTGCAGGGTGGAAGCCGCCAATGTGTTTCCTACGTTCACACCGTTCCCATCTTTGTAGTTGGCATTTCCTTTACTCTCCATTATATCGATTTCACCAGATCGAGGCCAGCCACCATAGACGGAGTTCTTCGGTAACATCCAGATAGCTGGAAACATCCATTGAATACTGAGCACTTCCTTAGACCCGTTACGGTTTACACTTTGTGAGGCCAGAGGTTTACCTCTTCGGCCTACTTCCGGCACTCC
>NW_019761271.1:0-365 GCF_002891405.2 Cryptotermes secundus | reverse complement strand
TTAAAGTAAGAAGATAAACAGTTTGGCTTATTGTTTGATCTGACCTATACTTATTTTCATAGCATGTGTATTTTAATTACTTGTCCGTGACTGGTTCTATATCCATCAGGCGTACTTGTAGCCTGGGTTGGATCGACGGAATTTTACAATAGAATAAATAACACTGTCTTCTTTATTCATACTATAAGCGATATTTTTATTAAATATAAAAAGTCTAAGGTAAAAAATATGGATATCTTTAATCATATTATACAAGAAAAATAAATTTACATGTAAAACATTGTAACACAGTCCTCTTTAAGAAAACTGTGATATATATGAGTATCGGTTTGTACAATAAGGCAGTATTCCGCAACCGGTGTGCC
>NW_019761270.1:0-365 GCF_002891405.2 Cryptotermes secundus | reverse complement strand
ATGTTTAGTGACTAGAGACGGTGTTTGAATCGGTAACTGGATTAGAGTCTTACAGATTGTAGCTACAAGTAATCATAGAGCTATCGCTAATCCACACCCTAGAATTCACTGTGGCGCGCATTAAGTCTGATCAGTCTGCCGTGTCTTCACAGGCTTATGATTGGTAACGACTCTCATTCAGTGGGGAATCCTCCGACTGTCAAAGTGAAGTTTGGGTGACATTACGACCGCTGGTCAGTCGGCACTGACTGCATCCTCTATTATTGAGTGTGATCACGTGATTCGGTTGCCCTGGAAACATACTTGCAGAGACATTGCCTAGAAACTTCCGTCATTTCCTCTTCCACTATTCGGGCATTCAGTTG
>NW_019761269.1:0-365 GCF_002891405.2 Cryptotermes secundus | reverse complement strand
AGTTTTAGAATAGTTCAGTACCTATTTTTAAACCTACTTTCATGAAAATTTATTCCAACATTACCTGGAAATGACACCAACAAACTATTCTTCACAAAATTAACAGCATAACATAGGATGAATACCACAAAATATTCAGAAACTTTTGTCATCATTTGTGAAAATCGGGGATTCACGTGTATGCCACCTGTAAGCATGCATGAGTTATCACATTGTATCAGTAAAAAAAATATCTTGATTTGAATGCTGACTTTCAGCCTTGAAGTCTGAGAAAGTCCAACTAATTGAATTTGCTTAGAGCAGTAGTGTGCAAACTATCCCATCCACCAGAACTGTAAGCTTGACAATGCAAACACAAATTTACT
>NW_019761268.1:0-365 GCF_002891405.2 Cryptotermes secundus | reverse complement strand
TTGGCGGCTTCTCAAGAAGGGCTCAGCTCCATGAGTGAGTGATTGTTTAGCTTTTAAGAACGAATTTTTTAATATCAGACTTCTGACATAGTATTCGTTTCTCTAATTTCTTCAGCCACTAAATGGCGGTCAGAATCCCAGTCTGAAGGTGTCTGTTAGTAAGAAGATATTGATGAGGTTATTGCCAACAGAGGGAAGAGGAACGATAAGGGAGGTCAGCAAAGGAAGGAGTGTTGCTAATGGATCTTCTGCAGATCCCAGCCTTCAGAGATTGAGTCGGTCTATGAAATATTAATACGCGGGAAGTGGTTGTTACTTTGGCCTGCACCTTTGAGATCTTCTGATGATGAAACTACCCACCATCG
>NW_019761267.1:0-365 GCF_002891405.2 Cryptotermes secundus | reverse complement strand
AGTCCACAATAGCTAGCTACATCACTACATATAAATGGAAATGTGGCTAAGGCTGAGGCTTGGACAAACCATCACACTTATACACCTCCTGAAGAACTGACAAATAAACAAAGTTTCAGATCAAAAAATCTAACAAGTATATCAAACAGAAACTTTATAACATTCTTTAAACCTCTAAGTAATATTAATATGTCACACAGATTGTGACTGCTTTAAATATACTTAAAAGAAAGACCAAGCTTCTACTGCTTCTGAGGATGCTGGCACAACTTTCTAAGTGTTACACATAATAATTGTTTTGTTAAATTTAACTTTATGCGTTCTAGTCTGTCACACTAGTTAATTATTACAAAATGATTTGAAAA
>NW_019761266.1:0-365 GCF_002891405.2 Cryptotermes secundus | reverse complement strand
TGTACTCCACGTAGACTCTACACGTACCTTCCTTCCAGAAGAGTTTTTTGCTATTCTGTCCACCCGCCTTCGTGTTCCCGCACAAACCAATCTAGTCGCAAGGTTACTTGCACTGCTGATACGACACTGTAGACCTACAATTAGCAATTGTGTTTCCTTGCATCTTGTTAAATATTCACTATATCAGAAATAATTCCGAACGAAAGTTTATGTTCTAATTTTCTGCACAATGTGCCATTACTTAGAGAACAGATGACTATCGTGTAAAGCATGGGTTATTCTGAACGGGCACAACCCAAAAGTAAACCCGACCGACAGGTTTCAGCGAACGCCACTAAAACCAATTTTGTCAAAATCAGCTTAGC
>NW_019761265.1:0-365 GCF_002891405.2 Cryptotermes secundus | reverse complement strand
GGCTCTGGCAAGACGCACACCATGGTAGGCAATTCCGAGCAACCTGGCATCATGGTCAGGGCCCTCAACGATATCTTCCAGGCTGTCAAGGACTCCGCAAACCCTGAACAGTTTACTGTAAGTTCAGAAATCTTAGGTTAGGTTTAACCAAATTCATGGTCATTTACAGTGGAACAAGAGGGCTCTTGTCGGCTAGTCGCTGGCTTCCAACCGCGGCGGCCCAGGTTCCAGCCCAGGTCAGGTCATTTGGGATTTGTGGTGGACAGAGTGGCGTTGAGGCAGGTTTTCTTCGAGTACTTCCGTTTCCCCTGAGCTTTCTGATTCCACCGACTGCTCCACACTCATCACCTATCATCTGGGGCTGG
>NW_019761264.1:0-365 GCF_002891405.2 Cryptotermes secundus | reverse complement strand
AAATGTGTTCTGAATGACAGTTTATAAAGTTTCAAGGTGTACACTGGAAGTCACAGGTTATTTCCCATGCAATTAATTTGTTCACTGCTTGGAGCTTATCCATATAAAGTTTGTTTTGGACAGAAGTGGGACAAGATTTCATGTTCAGTAATGGGCATGTTTCATAACTTCTCCTCTCTGAATATTAAAGACAGCCCTATACGTGGAAAATCAAATAACTTAGCTCTTTAAAATAAGAATTTAATATAAATATTTAAAAACTCAGTTCATACCTGAAAGAAAACACTGCATCTTCATTTAGTTTAGAGAAATAATCAGTGCTTATTTTAAGAATCATACAAAATCCATAAATACATTAATTTGGA
>NW_019761263.1:0-365 GCF_002891405.2 Cryptotermes secundus | reverse complement strand
TTTTCTGTCTTGCTAGCTTGCTATATATGCGTTTCTAGGTTGCTAGCTTTGCTTTGCTAGCTTGCTACCATTGCGTTGTTAGCTTCCTTGTTTTGCGTTGCTAGCTTGCCAACTTTCCTTTGCTAGAATGTTAACATGCTAGATTATCGTTGCTACCTTGCTAGATTTGGGTTTCAAACTTGCTAAATTTCCGTTGCTAGCTTGCTAGTTGGCTAGATATTCGTTGATACCTTGCTAGCTTTGCGTTGCAACTTGTCAGCTTTGCGTAGCTAGCTAGACAGCTTTGATTTTCTAGCTTGCCAGATTTGCGTTGCTATTTGATCAGCTTTGCTTTGCTAGCTTGTTGTTTCCGTTCCTGGCTTGCT
>NW_019761262.1:0-365 GCF_002891405.2 Cryptotermes secundus | reverse complement strand
ATGTCTCTGCCAGAGAAGTACAGACATTTTTCATCAGCTTGGGAGTCTGTTCCCTTAAAGAACCAGACTGTTGAAAACCTGACTGCTAGATTACTCGTTGAAGAGGAAAGATTTAAAGCAGTGGAAACAGAAGTTGCATTAGCAGCAAAGTGGGAATCTAAGTATAAGAAGAATGCGAGATCAAGTGAAAAACAGCAGGAAAAAGGGAGAGTCTCAGATTCAAGCAACAAGACAAAGTATCGTTGCCACAATTGTAACGAAGTTGGACATTTCAGAAAGGATTGTAAGAGACCCGAGAGGAGGCATTGCAGTTATTGTAAGAAATCAGGACATGAAACAAGAGATTGCTGGTTCAGACAAAAAAA
>NW_019761261.1:0-365 GCF_002891405.2 Cryptotermes secundus | reverse complement strand
TAAGTAGTGAATAAACAAGTGTTGCAATATTGACGGACAATAAATGCATGGACGTTTAGTTCTACAACTGCAACAGGATGCTGAAATACAGAATTACAATGCCGCTTGTTATTAGGGTCTTGTCATTTCAGTGTCAGACATCGAATTGCCAAGACGGTGCACAAAACTAGAAACATGATTAGACGGACATCTTCAGAATTTTAACTTTCATACAGAAAAGTAAGTCAGAATTTTGACTGGTTAAGGTGCACACGCCCGGCTTTCAACTGCTGGCAAGAACAGAAATATGTATCTTCACCAAGTGTAAATGTCCGCTATGGAATGCACTCAGTGAGTACTCAGAGCGTGAAGAGGTTACAGCATGT
>NW_019761260.1:0-365 GCF_002891405.2 Cryptotermes secundus | reverse complement strand
GACACTTCTGCATATTTAATCCTTTGTCACACCTAACACCATACATATTCATTCATTCATTCATATTTCTTGTTGCTCCCTCTTAAGCATAGGGCATCTGTGAAATGCTTCATTTCAGTTCGGTAGGATTCCTGGACAAGGGATTGGCCAATCGCAAAGGCTACTGCCTACAAACAGAATAAACGCACACATACATCCATGCCTCGAGTGGGAACTGAAACCACAATCCCAGCATTCAAGTGAGCCAAGACAGTTCATGTCTTAGACTGTGTGGCCACTGTGATCGGCCCATTCACTTCAGTAACTTAAATAATTCCATAGGTGTGAATAACAAAATAAATCATAGTAATATGAAGGCAATATAT
>NW_019761259.1:0-365 GCF_002891405.2 Cryptotermes secundus | reverse complement strand
GTTGACACAATAATGTCTATTTTATCTTTTTGAGAATTGTTGTGCAGACTGTCCCATTATATATCTTTCGTATGACGCAACAGGATGCATACTATAAAGGTTGCCAAGAAATCGCGTGTTGCAGTCCGTAGGCGCGTATTTCCGGACGATCCGCGGGGACAAAATCCCATAAGCGCTTTCCGTCGGTAAAAATATGAAAATGGGAGTACCTACTGAAGTGTACACCCACTCAGTATGAAGCTAACATCGGCTTGAAGTTGGTGAAACTGAACATTCCGAGATCAGACGAGTGCTACTTCCGACATTCCGTAAAGGAAAACACACACATCAGGCATACTCCACGAGCAAGCAAGTAGTCTTTTTGG
>NW_019761258.1:0-365 GCF_002891405.2 Cryptotermes secundus | reverse complement strand
GCCTGCAGCTGTTTATACGATTTCTAACCACCATCCAGCGTGAATGATAAAAGTTTTGTTTTTAATTTTTCATCTTTTACATGTTCCTGTCAAAACGACCATCTTCAGAAGGATATTATTAAGACATATGGAAAATACTATACCATGTCACAGACATAAATACTGTCGCGTGTGGCCTATGTAATGAGACAAGTAAATTCACGCTGGTCTCGGATTTGGTTAAGACGTTTATTGGACAATCTCTTCTATAATCACAAGTACAATTATTCACAACTTCATTATCACAGTTTCTTGCATCGCTGATCTTGATCCCTTTGTCTGATGCGAGCTGGCTTCTGCTCTAGTCGGAGCTACACTAAGAACTG
>NW_019761257.1:0-365 GCF_002891405.2 Cryptotermes secundus | reverse complement strand
AAGTACTGCTACAAAAGATCCATCATCTTCAGCTATAGCAACAATTTCTTTAAATTACTGTGTAGCTGTATTACTTCTATTCTCATGTAACGGCTGAGTGTTCTTCAGACTTCTAGAGGCTGACGACCGGCCTGGAGGGAAGGGACTCTCTAGAGGAGGAACCACTTCAGAATTATCTAGAAAGGAAGCTTGAAGTGCGAGGAATAGAGCAAGGGTGCAGAGCAGAGTGACATTAATTTAGATTTAAAAAATGAGTATAGTATCAGCAGCAGGCAGGCGATATCTTGAAATATGGGGAGTTAGCCACGCGGTAGCGTAGTTGGTTGAAGTACTATTCTACAAGCCAGAAGGTCGCGGGTTCGAGT
>NW_019761256.1:0-365 GCF_002891405.2 Cryptotermes secundus | reverse complement strand
ACAGTCAAAGGCTTTTTCAAGAGCGCAGAAAATTCCTCCCACATGATATCCCTCATTCAAAGCCATCAATATCTGACAAACACTCTATTAAATGGCATTATTAGCAGAAAGATTAGTCCTAAATCCAAACTGCTCCTTATTATTATTACTGACCAGATGTTTATAAAGTCTATTATATATCACCTTCTCAAATATGTAGGTGAGTCAATAAGTAAGTTACAAATTGATGTGGGATACTACATGTTTGAATGAGGCACTTGAGGCTATTGCCACTAGATGTGCAGCATTAGTCCAGTGGCAACTGATGACATTCGACACGAGACAATCGACGTTTACAAAAGCAAAACAGCAGTTGCAAGATGGTG
>NW_019761255.1:0-365 GCF_002891405.2 Cryptotermes secundus | reverse complement strand
AGATTCCTGGTGCTTATTTCTGTTAGAGGCTGAGTGGACCCCAGGGTCATGGTGCGGTTGGAAGGATTTAAAAATCCAATGACTGATTCACAAATGCGAACAGAAAGAACGGAACTGACATGCAGACGTGTTAAAGCTAATATGTACCCGTGGCAATTTTTCGGAGACCCCTGAGAATGAAGAAAATCCACAAATGTAATTATTTTGTTGATTCTGCATAAATTATATCTTTATCATAACAGCAACTGTTTCTCTCTTTTATACTCCATTATGTTTTCCGATTGATTTGTTCAAATCACAGTAGCTGCTGTACACGTAAAAATTAAGGTAAAGTTCTCCCTGGCCGGTCACGGTAGCTGAGCGGT
>NW_019761254.1:0-365 GCF_002891405.2 Cryptotermes secundus | reverse complement strand
GGTAGATAAGCACAAATCTTTCGGAGTAACTTGTCTACCAAATCTCACGACGTCACATCCAAGCAGGTACTAGTCTGCACAATCTCCGCTGTGATATCTTCCGGTCCTTGCTTCAAACATGAAATTACGTACACTACCTATTTTTAAGAAATTAAAGGTTAAGATTTCGCTGGACTTAATTAATTAAAAGCATCATATGTCATGAAGACGTACGGGGGAGAGATAGAGTTCCATCATTCTTAACCCCGGGACTAGATGGAGGTGGGTAGCCACCTTAGCGCCCGTTCCGCTTTATCTTCCTGGAAATCATCCACAGTACCAATTGTACAGTGACCTGTGTGGGTTCGAGGGCCAGATCTGAAGGT
>NW_019761253.1:0-365 GCF_002891405.2 Cryptotermes secundus | reverse complement strand
GTAGCGGCCTTGCAACGGGCTGATCCCCAGTCCAAGGAGTCCTACCGACTGTGTATGATTCCGTCGCGTTAGTCCGTAAGCGAACTATACCGGCCGAGCCACCGCCACTTGCCGATGAAGTTAGTGTCAACTTTAGCGGATAGTGTCGCGTGGTCAGCGTAACGAATCCACACGGTCGATAATCCGATAATCTCAGTTTTATAGACCGGAGCCGCTACTTTTCCATATAGGATTAAGAGACTGAAACAGAGGCCAAGGTCCAACAAACCGACTGTAGAACCACAGACAGATACAGCAATACGGTCGTACGAAACAGAATGCAACAACTGTACTTCCTAACGTATTACCCTATACGGCTGATAAAA
>NW_019761252.1:0-365 GCF_002891405.2 Cryptotermes secundus | reverse complement strand
TTTTTTCATAACAATGGTAAACAACAAAAGTACCATTGAAGTAGTTAAAGCCGTTTCCTTTGTTACAGAACAGCAAATATCATATATAAGATACACACAAGAACGGAGACTTAAGGCGAAATGAGTGGGCAGTTTTGTGTTCAAATTTCTTAGTTCGCACTTGCTCGTTTTTGTTCGGAAGTGATTTCGGAGAAGCGAAGATCCATTTTAATATTTTCTGCCCACCTACGTCTGGCTCTGCAACATCCTATATGCATTCCTCTTCTCCCCCATTCTTGCTACATGCCCTATACATATGATTCTAACTGACTTGATCATTATAATTATACTTGGAGAAGATTACAAGTTATGAAGCTCCTCATTAT
>NW_019761251.1:0-365 GCF_002891405.2 Cryptotermes secundus | reverse complement strand
GAAGGATTATGTCAATACATTTACGAAATTTAGAGAAATATTTTATCTGCAAACCTGTCGTAGTTATGAAAGCGGTATCTTACACGCGAGTAAGGTAAAGGTAAACTTGTCCCTGTGCTTAATTAATGAAGACGTATGGGGGAGTGGACGTATAGATCCACCCGTTCTTTGCCTCGGCAGTAGTTGGAGGTTAGTGGTCAGTTTCACGCTTCGGCCGTTTTACCCCGGAGAAAGAGCCCCCGATGCCAATTGAATAGTAGGTTGAGTGGGCCCCAGTACTGGTCTGGACGACATGGAGTGGAGAAAATCTTGTCTCTACCGGGATTCAAACTCCGACCCCTCGACCATCCATTCCGTAGCCAGCC
>NW_019761250.1:0-365 GCF_002891405.2 Cryptotermes secundus | reverse complement strand
CTCAGTAAATTCATTACAGTGTCAACAATAGAAGGGCATCCATTGTTAGTTAACTAACAAACACACATTCTTGATAAGAGAAGACGGTGTTTTCCGTGGCGTCCGTCCCGAAGATTTATAAAAGGGCACATTCAGAATAATTAATCCCTAGTACTCCTTGTGCTTGTTTTGTACTCTTCACTGCACTGCTTTGTACTCATTTTTGATTAAAGGAGTTGTAACGCCGTGTCTGCGTTACGTCAGAGGGCGTCCTCCCCCCTTCCCCTTTCTACTACCTTCCCCCTTCCACTGTTCCACTTCCTGGTTCTCGACGGCTCAGATCCAACGAGAGTGATCCATTCTGTTGTGGGAGCTTGAACTGTTCA
>NW_019761249.1:0-365 GCF_002891405.2 Cryptotermes secundus | reverse complement strand
GACAGTTTGCATGCACTATTCTTGCAAAAGCAGTTGATTCATGTGATTTCTCTCAAATTTCCCTCTATTCACTAATAGTAGAAGCTCCCATATATTTCAATAAGAATGGATGTAACAGTTCTGGTTTCATATTTGATGAATAATAAATACTTCCTAATCTGGGTTGGATATTTAGTTGTGCATCTTTACATTACAATTGCAAGACATGGAAGACATATTGGGGAATGGAGGTATAGCTCCACCTTTCTTGACCTCGGCACTATGTGGAGGCGATTTGTCAGATTTACGCCTGGGTCCCTGGTACCCACTGGACAGTTAGTCTGTATATATATGAAGAAAAAAGGCACAAAGTGGATGCATGAGAA
>NW_019761248.1:0-365 GCF_002891405.2 Cryptotermes secundus | reverse complement strand
CAACCCTGTGGGCCTCCACGGCCGCTTATAGGGATAGCTTTACCTTTGTATGAAACATGTAGTGCAAAGACTAATTTTAAACCTTAACTTTATTGCGTGATGGACGGTAAACAAAACCAAAAATAAACTGCAGTACCAATTGCAACAGGATGATAAAATCCAACATTATGAGGTAACTAGAAGACCACGTTCAAGGAAAGCGAGGGAAGGAACCGTGTGGTAGAAAATTGAAGTCTGGAGGATGGAGGAAGTTGGGAGAAACACAAGAACTACAGGGACAAGATTTCGGGCAAGACAGAAATGGGTGTGAGGAGGATGGGGAGGGGTGGAAAAGTGAAGAGCGTTGGGATAGAATAGAAACATTA
>NW_019761247.1:0-365 GCF_002891405.2 Cryptotermes secundus | reverse complement strand
GGCGAACTCACCAACAACACAAAGGAGAACATTAAGATATCTATTCCATATATAGAGAGGAATTTAATATGCAGCTCGGCCTAACAAGAGCCGGTATAGCGACTGACTACGGACTCGATGACTAAAAAGTCGGTGTTCGAGTCCCGGTGGGAGCAAGAATTTTCACTTCTCCACTTCATCCAGACCTTTTCCGGGGCCTGCCCAACCTCCTGTCCAATGGGTGCCGGGGCTTTCCCCCGAGGGTAAAGCAGCTGGTGCGTGAAGCTGACCACTCACCTTCAACTAGTGCCAAGGTAAAAAATAAAAATGTTGGTCTATACATCCACTCCCCCATACGCGTTCATGTGTAGTGCTTAATTCGTTAA
>NW_019761246.1:0-363 GCF_002891405.2 Cryptotermes secundus | reverse complement strand
AAGCCAGCGACTAACCGCTTGAGCTATGGCGCGGCCTCATACCCTCCATTAAATTAGGATGCCCACGTACTGAAGTCACGTATTTTCCTCTTCATCTGAATATGTGGTATTTGCATAGAGCACAGTTAACTCCAATCCATGGAACATAGGTGTCATAGTTCTGATCCGTTAGAAGGAACGCCTTATTTGAAGGAAATACGGCCACCTAACATTTTACCTCTGAACTACTGTCAACAAAAGAAAGGACACAGACCGGCGCAGACCTTCCCCCCAAAGTCTGCCCAGCACCTTCTTCCCTTCTTCCCACAGCATGACTCCTACATTGCTGCAAGGTGCCACTGCCTACAGTCCATACACTTTAGG
>NW_019761245.1:0-365 GCF_002891405.2 Cryptotermes secundus | reverse complement strand
CTGCCCCAGTGCCACTTTTTCCACCACAAATCTCCCTTTACCAGATCCAGGATCGAACCCAGGCCGCCGGGGTGGGAAGCCAGAGACTAACCGCTTGAGATATGGCGCGGCCTAAAAATAGAGGTAAGCTTTGTATTTTCCGTGGAACGTCTGTGAGTTCATTCCTAACGTGCAAACCGTTAAACACATATGCCCTACAAAGATTTCAGTCCCCTTCCGAAGTTGGTCTTCTGTCAACATCACGCGTATGTCTATGTCTGCATTTAAATTGCATTTTCTTTCTTTTCTTTGTCTTGCCACCATAAAAAATACTGAACACTTACTGCCAACAAAGGCAAGTTTGAATTTTTAAAAAATAGAAGAAT
>NW_019761244.1:0-365 GCF_002891405.2 Cryptotermes secundus | reverse complement strand
CATGAAAATATAGTCATTTAGATTTGATGTTTTTTTTTCCCAAACATGCTACTTGCTTTCCATATTAGTTCCTGTTTTAAAAAGAGCTGACGGTAACGGAAAGCATCACGACAAGAAGACGCACAGGGGAGTCCCTAATCTCGGCCCCAGATGGAGGCGAGTAGTCATTTTCATATCTCTGCCGCTTTCCCGTTAGGGGCAAGATATTTCTCCTCTTCACATCGTCAAGATCGGTTCTGGGGCCCACCTAACCTCCTATCCAACGAATACCCCGGGGATAAAGTGACAGGTGCATACTTGTACATCCATTCCCCCATACTCCTTCATGGCGTAGTACTTAATTAGTTAATCACAGGGACAACTTT
>NW_019761243.1:0-365 GCF_002891405.2 Cryptotermes secundus | reverse complement strand
GCTGTTTCTTTGAATACTGTTGTCTGTGCCCAGCTGCTCCCATTCGAAGTATAAACAACAGAACTGTATGTGGCTCAGTTGTAAATCAATCAGAATCGTCGTCAGTTTCAAGTCACCACAGAAATTCCAAGAATGTTTATCACACTGGATATGTTTACAGGAAATTGCTTATCGTCATACGATTCCTTCATTTTGAATTAAAGGGTATTCATTCTCATTATGCAGCAACACAGCTTTCAGAGTCAACTTCGAGGAATGGATTAATAGGCGCCATTCATTCGGCCTTGCTGTTCGCCAAGAGCATGTGTGACGGTCTATTTTATTACAGTATAGTAAATTGCCTTACTGAGAAAACTGACAAAAAA
>NW_019761242.1:0-364 GCF_002891405.2 Cryptotermes secundus | reverse complement strand
GTTCCCTGTGTGTGAAACGAAAACTCTGAAGTGGCCGGCGTCCGAAGGTGACTTCTCGCCTCGATCTAAAGCCAAGGCCTATTGTGCATGGTGCTTTAGTTTGATTTCCCTCATAATTCTTCGTCACGGTATCATTTCAGAGCTTATGGAACGCGCAGATCATCCCCGGGCCCTTCGCTTGCCTGGCCTGACTCCTACTGCACCACTGGACCGCAATTTTCGTTCAGCGAATTGCAATCTCCGTGGCCTGTAGCCCTCAAGCGAACTATAGCGACCGAGCGACCGCCGCTTGTCGTGGAAATTAGTGCCAACGATAGACGATGTCGCGTAGTCAGCGCAACGAATCCCCACGGCCGTTAATCTC
>NW_019761241.1:0-365 GCF_002891405.2 Cryptotermes secundus | reverse complement strand
CAACTGCATTGGAGCGGTAGACGTAAAGCACATTCGAATAATATGCCCCAATAAGAGTGGCTCCATGTGCTGGAATTATAATGATCATTATTCAGTTGTACTGATGGCAGTTGCCGACTCCAACTTCCGCCTTGTACGTGTAAACATTGGGAGCTGCGGGAAAGACTGCGATTCCACTATTTTTAAGCGCTCTGCATTTTGGAAATCAATTGTTACAGGCTCTCATGATCTGCCTGAACAGAAAAGTTTGCCAGGGACGGAGGGTCCGGCTGTCCTATTTGTCTTGGTGGGAGACGAGGCTTTCGCACTACATTAGAACTTATTGCGGCCTTTTGGTGGGTCACAGCTAAGTGACTATCGCCTGA
>NW_019761240.1:0-365 GCF_002891405.2 Cryptotermes secundus | reverse complement strand
GATGTGTGTAATAAGTCATTCGTTAAGAAGAGTCAACTGAAGAAACATAAAAGCATACATACTGGAGAGCGGCCATTTTCATGCAGTGTATGTAATAAGTCATTCAGACAGAAGAGTGTTCTGAAGACACATTATCTCACACATAGTGAGGAGCGGCCATTTCCCTGTAATGTGTGTAAGAGGTCATTCATAACGAAGAGTAATCTTAAGAAACATGAACTCATACATAGTGAGGAGCAGCCATTTTCCTGTGAAGTGTGCAACAAATCATTTGGGCAGGAGAGTAATATGAAGACCCATCAACTCATACATAGTTGGGAAGCGCCGTTTCCCTGTGATATGTGTAATAAATCATTCAGCAATCA
>NW_019761239.1:0-365 GCF_002891405.2 Cryptotermes secundus | reverse complement strand
GAGTAGGAATAGCCCAGTCCGCATAGGGACTAGACTAGATGCTTGACTACCGGGGTTCTATTCCTGGGAAAGAAGAAAGATTTCTTTTTTCTGCACAGAGCTCAGACCTGCTCTGGTGCTGATACTGTGATACTGACAAGGATAAGAACCATAACCCGGACGAAGAGAGGACATGTTCTGCAACAGCTACTGATTCTATGGCTCTACAGCCCTTCTGACTTCGGCCGCTTTTTCAGTTCCTTCATCTATACGCAGTCGGTAGGACTCCTTGAACGGGGAATCGGCCCGTCTCAAGACCGCTCCCTACACACAGAACAACACGAACAGAATAAACACACACAGACATCCATGCCTTGAGTGGGATT
>NW_019761238.1:0-364 GCF_002891405.2 Cryptotermes secundus | reverse complement strand
TGCTAGCTTGCCAACTTTGCTTTGCTAGCTTGCTAGCTTTGCTTTGATATCTTGCTAGCTTAGCGTTGCTAGCTTGCTAACTTTTGTGTTGCTAGCTTGCTAGCTTTCCATTCTTAGCTAGCTAGCTTGCTAGATATGCGTTGCTAGTTTGTTAGCTTTGGTTGCTAGCATGCCAGCTTTGCGTTGCTAGCTTGCCTGTTTTGCGTTTATAGCTTGCCAGCTTTGCTTTGATATTTTGCCAGATTTGCACTGATAGCTTGCCTGCTTTGCTTGCTAACTGGCCAGCTTTGCGTTGTTAGGTTGCTAGCTTTGCTTTTTTACCTTTCTACCTTGGCGTTACTAGCTTGCTAGTTATGCGTTGCTA
>NW_019761237.1:0-365 GCF_002891405.2 Cryptotermes secundus | reverse complement strand
AAGAGATGGCGCTGTAGTTGAGTTGACAGTCGACAAGAGTTCAGTAACAGTAACGACGTGACCGCGGGAATCTGAGATGTATGTCCACTGTTATAAACCGTTGTTAGGAAACGACTATTGAAGAGACAGCAGGCTGGAAAAGGGCTCAGCGGCTACTGTGGTGATCTATGAATTGTGGAGTTTAGCAATGGCGCTGTAATTACTTGTACTTCCGAGTGGTGTATGTAAGTGGTCAATAAATCCATTTATCAGTCCATAGTCTGTAGTTTCACCCCTAAATACGTGAAAGTATGCAGATGACCATGCTACCATGTGTTTTCCGAAATTATTTCGTCGAAACTCACCTAAAAGGTCGTTATACGTTT
>NW_019761236.1:0-365 GCF_002891405.2 Cryptotermes secundus | reverse complement strand
CTTCCGCTTCCGCTTTGTGGTTCTAATATTCGATGTGCAGTCCCATCTACCCACTCGTGTATTCCGTGGTGCTGAGTCTCTTCCTGTTGTGCTGTGTGTCTAGACTACGGAAACACAGCAGTTTACAGCAACAATTTTAAACACCTGATGATGACCAATATCGGTCGAAACGTATAGTTCAATGTACAGACGCTTGTAAATAAAGTTTAAAAGACGTGTTATGTGTATGCAAGTTTTATAAGGACGCGTTTCAAGTAAGACGGTGAACCAGTGATACTTGTTGAAAACAAATTGTGTGCAAAAGGATATACAATACGATATTATTAGTTAATGTATCAGTGACCGGGCCCAGAACTGAATTCTGG
>NW_019761235.1:0-365 GCF_002891405.2 Cryptotermes secundus | reverse complement strand
AGTGTTGCATATTATAGCATAAGATTTGAAAATGTGTAGTCAAAATGTTATAAACTATTTTTAATTTCTTTCATATATATTTGATGCATACTGTAAAAATAGTTTTGCCCTTCTTCACACAGTATTTATGCGCTATAAAATCACTCCTGCTTTTAACACTTGAAATATTTTTGCATTCTCTGGTGCCATAAAAACTTTGGAAGCAATAAAATCATTTGTTTCTCTGCTGGCAAGTTTCACGTCTTTGTTACACTATTTAGGTTTTCGAGTATTTTGACTAAAGGACAGGAAACTGAAAGCTGGTTGAGGCACTATGCTACAAACCGGAAGGTCGCTGTTTCGGGTCCCGATGATGTGGATTTTTT
>NW_019761234.1:0-364 GCF_002891405.2 Cryptotermes secundus | reverse complement strand
ACATATTTTAATTAATAAATCAACATCGCTTTCATAAGCCATATGTACTGTAATTTTAACATACAGTGAAACAGTTTTGGCAAGACGGACGCTTAACTGATGACGGTCGTGTACGGCTGAAACATGTAGCGATTGAGAAGCAGCACAAGATAGTAAGATGCATTTGAGAGTCTGGTACTTAAAAGTTTCTGAACCTGATATAACCGTCACCCATAATCTTCAAATAAGTAGTGACAGTCCTATGTTTGTTGCATGCAGGTAGCCAAACATGTGACAACGGAAGTAGAACAAATTTCTGAACCACCGTGTACGTAAGATACACGTACACCAGAAGATGTACAAGTTTCATATTACGTACTCCTCA
>NW_019761233.1:0-364 GCF_002891405.2 Cryptotermes secundus | reverse complement strand
CATGCAAGAGGCTGTGCTACTGAGTTATTAGAACATATTGGAAAATCGTATGAGGTCATAGGATTTGTTAAGCCAAGCACAGGTTTAGAGGTTATTACGGGAACGGCAACGAAAGAAATCAGTAAGCTCACAAAAAAAGACGCTATTGTGGTATGGGGAGGAACATATGATATAGCCAAAAATGCAGCAAAGAAGGGCCTAGATCATATGGTAAAGTTTGTGAAGGAAAACAGACATACGAACATCGTGATAATAAAAGCCCCACATAGGTACGACTTAAGTGATTTATCCTGTGTCAACAATGAAGTGAAAGGGTTTAACAGGAAATTACAGAAGATGTTGAAGATCTATGATAATGCAGAAA
>NW_019761232.1:0-364 GCF_002891405.2 Cryptotermes secundus | reverse complement strand
TGAACCAATCTTTACGAAACCTGGTTTGTATAGCATGACATCTGAGCCCTTCTTGATGGCTTAATTCATAAATCCCTACCATCAGCCCGTGTGTCTGTATGTGTATCCCTTATCGTTGCCAAGCAACGGCTAAATAAAAACGTCACCACTGTAATGAATACACGCTCAACAATAAAATAATTGTTGGACGCGTCGTTTTCTATGCAGTCCGTGTCTCATCAAAGGAAAGAGTGCGATTAGTTCTTCCCGGAACTTATTGTTACATTCAAAAGAGATCTCAAGCGTGGACGATATTCGTTGGAGCTGAAGAAACGGAACCTCTTCGGTTTGCTCATCCGCTGTGTAGAAGAAGAGATAAAATGAA
>NW_019761231.1:0-364 GCF_002891405.2 Cryptotermes secundus | reverse complement strand
AAAGGAAAAGCTTGATGCAATCACATTATGTTTATTTGGTATTGGCTGTGTATTCTGTGGTTTGCTTCCGTGAATACCCCCTTCACCCGGTTATACGAGATATTGGCGGTAACGGACACCCTGCCTTTTCCCTCATTAGGCCAATATAACGAGGATTTACAGTATTTTGAACTAAAAGGGAGGAAGTAACAGGAAGCTAAGGTGAACTGCATTGTGAGGAACTTCTTAGTTTGTCTCCTTCAGCGGGTATGATCAAACCGAGAAGGGGGATATGGGCGAGGCATGTAGCACGTATGGAGAGATGAGAAATGCAAACATATTTTAGTCGATATAACTGAAGGGAAGGGGCGTTAGAAATGGGAAA
>NW_019761230.1:0-364 GCF_002891405.2 Cryptotermes secundus | reverse complement strand
GACAGTGGCACGATTAAGACTATGTAGAGCTTTACCTCCACATTGCATGTGTGCTATGTGAACTTTTATTTATGAGTTTATGTATGCCATAGTGTTA
This sequence comes from Cryptotermes secundus, assembly GCF_002891405.2. Taxonomy (NCBI): domain Eukaryota; kingdom Metazoa; phylum Arthropoda; class Insecta; order Blattodea; family Kalotermitidae; genus Cryptotermes; species Cryptotermes secundus. The sequence continues at coordinate 267 of NW_019761230.1, read as the reverse complement.
ATTAAATAAGTTGAATAAAGAATTTGAATATTTCGTGCATAATTGGCCAACATACACTCTGACCACAAGAACAAGATCCACTATGGGACCCATAAGCCATCAATACTTCGCAAGCTGGAATATGTAATGTTTACATCATCATAACTCAGTTTCCAGAACCTCATTTTTGAAGAAAAATGCACTACATAAAAGTGAGGTTATTTATGTAGAAGGGGCTTTATCATTTGCTTCATTTTGCATCCCGGTTGCGCTGACCACGCGACACAC
>NW_019761229.1:0-364 GCF_002891405.2 Cryptotermes secundus | reverse complement strand
TGGCCTTCCTCAGGATTGCTCACCATTCTTCTCTATTCGATGCTACAGTCCTCCAGTTCTTTACACCTAAAATAGCTATGCTACTGCCAGCATAGCTCTCAGGGTCTCAAGAGCTCTCAGACCCCACCACCACGATATTCCTGTGTATTACCTTTTTTAAAACAAGGCTTGACTGTGGCATATTTCGATCTATCCGGAAATTCTCCATGGTGTAATACAGCATTACAAATATGTGTCGATGGTGAGATTATAAATGGTTAGCTTGATTTGATTATTCTACTTGTTATTTCATCATATCCACTAGAATCCTTCATTTTCAGTGATTTAATAAATTTCTCTACATAAGTATTAGCGTACTTTCTTT
>NW_019761228.1:0-364 GCF_002891405.2 Cryptotermes secundus | reverse complement strand
GAAAACAGTGCATGCCTTAGACCGTTCGGCTACCGTGACCGACAAATTAGGAATATACATATTAGAAAGAAATTAAACGGATTTAAATTAAACAGTACAATTAGGAATGATTGAAATTTGACGCGCCAAGTGGAAAGGGCTGTCTAGACACTTAATGAGCGATACATTTAAAAGAAGAAGATTCATAAAGCGCCTGAAACGATGGTGGATGGACTTACCTATTCACATGGGGATGGATCAGCTTAACAAATTAAGCACAACGTCATGAAGGCGTATGGGAATGTGGATATATAGATCCACATATTCTTGACCTCGGCACTATTTGAAGGTGAGTGGTCAGGTTTACGTCCCTGCCGCTTCATCA
>NW_019761227.1:0-364 GCF_002891405.2 Cryptotermes secundus | reverse complement strand
ATGTCCTTCGCCGTTCGATTGGAGTCAGCCTCTTCCTGCCTGGGCATCGTTGAGTGCGGACGTGTTTTCCAGCAGCTAAATTCCCTTTCGTTCAGCGCTGTTATAAATTCTACTTGAAGGTTTGGCCGGTAGACTCCAGGAAGGGAGGGCCTTCTCCAGGTAAGCCAGTGTAAGCATTGGAATTTCCTTGAAATACTGAAGGTGGAATTATCAGGTATTTCATTCCTGCCTGTTCCCAGTGTGGAGAAGTACGATATGGGTATAAGCGTGATTGAATTTTTGTTTGATTTGAACCTTACGTGTTCCATTCGGGGAAACGTAACGTAATTGACTGAACTGATCCTCCAAGTTGAATTACGAGCAT
>NW_019761226.1:0-364 GCF_002891405.2 Cryptotermes secundus | reverse complement strand
TTGGGTTGGAGTTTGAGATTAAATTTCCTGATTCTGTCGAATACTTCCCTCAATTTTGCATCGTGCTCACTTAGGGACCTGGCATATCGTATTATAATGTAGTCTAGAAATACAAAGCAGCGCAACCTTGTGAGACCGCATAACACTGTTAATCATGCATTGGAAGGTCGTCGGTGCAGTCTGAAGTCCAAACAGAAGCCTCTTATACTCCCAGTGACACTTTTTGTGCTGAAAGCAGTTTGTTCTCGGTCTTTCTCTTCAACTTCTATTTGGTGATAACTCATCACCATGTCTAGGCAGCTAAAATACTTCAACTGGGCCAGCTGATCTAATATCTCCGTGGTATCGGGGAGAGGGTAGGCAT
>NW_019761225.1:0-364 GCF_002891405.2 Cryptotermes secundus | reverse complement strand
TTCCGTTTATATTTTGACATTAAGGGAAGAACACAGAATGAGAGTGCTTGACAGCAGGTACTGGGATGAATATTTGAACTGAAGAGGGATTAAATTATAGGAGGCTGGACAGAACTGTATGAGGATCTCTATAAGTTGCAGTCTTCAGCAAACATGATTACAGTGATAACATCTAGGAGGAGGAGATGGGTAGGCATATACAATAAACCGCATGAGAGAGAAGAGGAACGCACACAGGATTTTGGTGGGAAAGCAATAAGAAAAGAGATAACTAAGAAGACCTAGTTGACATAGGAGAGAGGATAATATTAATATGAATTTTAGACAAATAAGATGGGGTGGTATGGACTGGATTGATCTGGCA
>NW_019761224.1:0-364 GCF_002891405.2 Cryptotermes secundus | reverse complement strand
CGATCACCCTCTCTTTCTTACAAGTCCCACAGTGGCATTTCTTATCATAGAGTGCAGTAGGTCAAGCATGTTAAGAGTGTCAACAGCTTCAACGCACTGACTTAGACCAAGAAGACACGTGGAGGTGTATATAGCATCCCGCTTGAGTTTATAATATTAACGACATCTAGGTAGGGGCCTCCCTTCTCCCATTTAAATCCAGGAGCATTGAATTCGCCGAGTAATATGACGCAAGTATTGTTAGTGTCTAGTTTGTTTTAAAGGTTTCCAAAGTAGTAAATAATGACTTCCGGTTTGGTGTTAAGGGAGACGTAATAGTTATCAATAGGGCTCGGATTTCTATGACATGTCATATTTTTATCCT
>NW_019761223.1:0-364 GCF_002891405.2 Cryptotermes secundus | reverse complement strand
GCATTCTAGATTTGCGTTGCTAGCTCCCTAGCCTTGCGTTGCTAGCTAGCAAGGTTTCCGTTGTTAGGTTCCTAGCTTGCTATATTCGCGTTGCTAGCTTGCTAGTTTTGCATTGCTTTCTTACTAGCTTTGCGTTGCAAGATTGCTATCTTTGCGTAGCAAGTTTGCAATCTTTGCGTAGCAAGTTTGCTATCTTTACGTTCCTAGCTTGCTAGCATTGCGTTTCTAGGTTGCTAGCTTTTCGTTGCTATTTTGCCAGCATTCCGTTGCTAGATTGCTAGCTTTGCATTGCTAGCTTGCTACATTTTCTTTGCTAGCTTGCTAGCTTTGCGTTGCCTGCTGGCTAGCTTTGCGTTTTTACCTT
>NW_019761222.1:0-363 GCF_002891405.2 Cryptotermes secundus | reverse complement strand
TTGGGAAGCCAGCGACTAACCGCTTGAGCTATGGTGCGGCCCTTATTATAACTTAGCTAAGAATGTAGTGGTATGCCCCATACAACTTTTATTTCCGCTGCAGACGTCGCTACTGCTCTTATGAATTTCGTTCCTTGAAGCAGGCAGCAGTTTAGGTACGTCATAAAATAAAGTTCGAAGAATATATTATGACTACAGCAGCTGATCATCAGACTACGCTTCAGTGCAAGTCCGTGCCAATTTAGGCTTATCCCGATATTTAAATCATGTCTGGGTTCAGAACAATAGTTCTGGAAACATTCTACTGGATATGAACTGGTACATAGTATCTATAGCAATAGATGACTCTCTGAATATGTCACA
>NW_019761221.1:0-364 GCF_002891405.2 Cryptotermes secundus | reverse complement strand
TCAGCAGATGATGAAGGTTTTGGCTAACGGGGTGAGGCTAAGATAGTTAGGATATTCAGTCTTTCAAGGATGACTGCATTTTGAACTTAATGAAGCTCTAAAACTAAAGCTTCTAAACAAAGTACCAAACTAAACAAAAGCTTTGAAAAGTGTTCATTCTAATTCCATAAATCCATGAAGCTGAGTCCTTCTTGAAAAGGTAATACTTCCTCAGCTACTGAAGAAATACCCAACATTTTATGGAACCTGAGGGTTGATCAGTGTGTTCACAAGAACTCATCACTTTCCCCTATCCTGAACTAGATGACTTCAGTCCACACTTCTCATCCTATTTACTTCCATTTTATTATTATACACCAAACTA
>NW_019761220.1:0-364 GCF_002891405.2 Cryptotermes secundus | reverse complement strand
TGGGTTGGGGGCGTCGGTCGTGGGTCCACGGTAGATTTCGGTGGGTGCGGAAAAGAGAATGCATGAAGAAGTGTGCATTTTAGAAGGGAGAGGAGGGAGCTCGGTAAAAGTGGTGGGTAAATTCGGATTTAGCCTTGGGGGGGGGTGAGTATTCGCCTTTATGAAATTGTAACTCTTCCTCAATTTGACACAGGATTTGTGGGAAGAATATGTGTCTGTGACTTCCTCTCTGCTGCCTGACACTATAGATAATTCTATTCTAGGTTTACTCTTCCCACACATCCGTGCCAGCTGGGGGGAAAAACTATAACTCCATAAAGGGAAATCCATCCGCCATGGACAAATCACATCCTACCCACCGTCC
>NW_019761219.1:0-364 GCF_002891405.2 Cryptotermes secundus | reverse complement strand
GAGTACCAGGAATATTCCTGGGGGTAAAGGGCGGTCGGCGCCTAAAGCTGACCTCACCGCCATCTGTGAACCGATTGTCTAGGTGGGAGCCTCGACGCCTCACAACCCTATCGTCCTACACGGCCTGTTTGCCTTCAACGACTGCCTTTCATGGGAAGCCTCGTTGACTACAACCAGTGTACCTCCACAATGTACGAGTACGTCAGAAATGTTACTGACGCACTAACCATCTGCCTATCATCCGGGGCTGCTATAATAGACCAAACAACGGCCGACGTACCAAGTGGACTCAGTATATTACCACCGTTAGAGTAAACCCCTTCTCGGCCAAGTCGGTCTATCCTCGTTCAGTTTTACAGCACAC
>NW_019761218.1:0-364 GCF_002891405.2 Cryptotermes secundus | reverse complement strand
GGTGTGAAATTTGGTGTATGACATTAAGGAAGGAACATAACCTGAGGGTTTTTTGAAAAGAGGGTGCTGAAGAGAGATGAAGTGACAGGAGTTTGGAGAAAACTGCACAACGAGGAGCTTCATAACTTGTAATTTTCATCAAATTTAATTAGAATGATGAAGTCAAGGAAGTTGGGATTGGCACAGTATGTAGCACGAGCAGAGGAGAAAAATGCATATTGGATTTTGGTGGGAAGGCCAGAATGACAGAGACTACTAGGAAGACCAAGACGTAGACTGGTGGATAACATTACAATGGTTCTTAGAGTTATAGGATGGGGTGATGTGGCTTAGTATAGGGACCAGTGGTGGGCTCTTGTGAACA
>NW_019761217.1:0-364 GCF_002891405.2 Cryptotermes secundus | reverse complement strand
CAGTCACAAAATGTACATACGGAAAGTTGAAGGCTGTGTGCAGGTCGCGGGCAGGCGGTATATACTCGCCGACTTCACTTCTCTTATAAGCCTTCAGCATGGACACCATAGAACACAGCCTATGTTGTAACGTTTTCACCGAACCATTGCATAGCAACAGTCGCGGCACGGACTCAATAGAAAGCCAGTCACGTGATAGCCATCTCGCCAGCCCATTGGCCCGCTGAGTGTTGCCTAGCAACGAGCTCTAAACATCCGTCCTATTGTTGAGCGCCCTTACGCGAGATTTTATCACGCCATTGCCTAGCTATACACGTTACAGTATTTGATTGGATTTTGTTTGTAGTAAACTGTACTGAAATAT
>NW_019761216.1:0-364 GCF_002891405.2 Cryptotermes secundus | reverse complement strand
GATCTCCCGATAAGGGTTTTGTCCATTGTAACGTTATCCTCCCACTCACGTCTCGGTTTTCCTAGTCGTCTCTTTGTTTCCGGTTTTCTCACCAAAACCTTGTGTACATTTCTCTTCTCTCCCATGCATTCTACATGCTGTGTTCATCTCATCACCCTTGACTGGATCAATGTAATTAGGTTTGGTGAAATGTACAAGTTATGAAGCACCTAATTATGTAATTTTCTCCAACGTTCTACTATTTCAACCCTCTGTGGTCAGCATCCTCTCCTCAAACACACTCACTCTATGTACTTCCCTTAATATCAGAGACCAAGTTCCACACCCATACAGAACTATAAGCAAAATTATAGTTTCGTACAAT
>NW_019761215.1:0-364 GCF_002891405.2 Cryptotermes secundus | reverse complement strand
CCTATGGCCCTCCACGTCCTGTTAGAGGGGATATTTCCTTTTTTAACATTTGTTTATCTGGAATATTTGCAGGCATATCTGAACAGTTAATTGGACCATGTTTTATCAGTTACATGGGCACGGGCGTTAGCTCCTGGGAATGCTTAGCTTGCCTTGTCAGCATATCGGCAAACTCTCGGCGGATGCTGTGCACAAAATACTCTGGCAACCACGAGCCGCATGACTTGGAACACTCTAATTAGACAGATCCAGTGGCGGATGCTCAACCTTATGCGTTTGGGTATGAAACGGAAAGTGTGCCGTGTTACTGAATGCAGATCGGACTTGAGGGAACCATGAGAATGGCCATTACACGAAACCTCCG
>NW_019761214.1:0-364 GCF_002891405.2 Cryptotermes secundus | reverse complement strand
AGGAAGAGCGGTAGGAACCAGGTAGTGATGATTTTATGATTTTCTTGTTAACTTCTGTTCCTCATAATTCGAAGGTTAATGATGCAATAATATATTATAATTTATTTAGAGATATTTTGTGACTGAGAAATGACGGGCCATAGCCCGCAAATCTGTGTAAAGTAATTAATATCTTTGATGCAAAGATCGTTCTACGTAAATCATGATAAGATACGAAACTGCATTGGAGCATGAAACCATATAAGGCTTAGGCTTCTGTGAGAGCAACAGGATAATTTTATTTATAGTTGTCAAGGTTACCGAAGAATGCATATAGGATTTTTTTTAATTCGCTTAGTGGGGAGAGGAGTCCAACTGGGTCCAC
>NW_019761213.1:0-364 GCF_002891405.2 Cryptotermes secundus | reverse complement strand
GACCTCTGGATCTGTAGCCAGGAACGCTGACCACTAGACCTCAGAGGCGATTTTTCCAAAACAATTAGGATAATGATATATGAAACAGGGGTTCTCCCAGTGATGTATGCGACAACACATGACTCGTAGTCTCTTGCTGCGAGGGAGGATCCCATTTTAGGCCTAGCCGAGTTCAAACACCGAGCGTTCGAGAATAACATATGGACCAAAGAAAGACAAAGTATGGAAGCCATATTTATGGAATATCTTGATATATACAGATTAAACTGCATTGATAACTCCAAGGAGAAGGTATATTCTTGACACACTTGTAGACATTCAGCTAATGCCGGCGCTACACGATGCTACGAACACCCTCCAACGT
>NW_019761212.1:0-364 GCF_002891405.2 Cryptotermes secundus | reverse complement strand
TAATTTAGGTAAACTGAATAAAGTGGAATGTATTTGGGATGACTTGGTGTGCCCGTCGTGATAGATTACGTTGTTTTTTCTTCGGTGTTACGTATGAATTTGAAAATGTGCAGTGACTGATCAGTTCGGAATAGTTTTGTATAGTGTGCATGTAGAGCAGCGAAGGATTTGTGGGTTTTAGACATATGTGATGTAGTTTGAAGATTTCTTTCTTACGAGTATGTTCATATCCTCTTTGTGGTGTATTGTTGGTTAATGTAGTCTAATTTAATGTTTTAACATTTAATTTTTTACTTAAAATTATATGATATTGTCACGAGTATGGGTAACTAAAGACGGGGTTTGGGTTAGTAATTGAATTTAT
>NW_019761211.1:0-363 GCF_002891405.2 Cryptotermes secundus | reverse complement strand
AGAAAAACAAAGAAAGCAAACAAGCAAGCAAGTAACGCAAAGCTAGCAAGAGAGCAATGCAAAGTTAGCAAGCTAGCATCCCAAAGTTTGCTATCTACATATACAACTTTAACAAGCTAGCAACGCAAAGGTGGCAATCTAGCAACCCAAATTTGTCCAGCTAGCAACGTACAGCTGGCAAGACTGCAAATCAAATCTGGCAAGCTAGAAAAAGCTAAGCTTGCAACGCAAATCTAGCAAGATAGCAACGCAAATTTAGAAAGCTAGCAACGTAAAGCAAGCAAGCTAGCACCGAAAGCTGTCAAGCAAGAACCGCAAAGCAAGCAAGCAAGCAACGCAAAATTATCAAGCTAGCAACGCAAA
>NW_019761210.1:0-364 GCF_002891405.2 Cryptotermes secundus | reverse complement strand
CTGTGAAACTGTACAGGTCAAAGTTATGCATGGTAATGAACCACAGAATTGCATAATTATTAATTTACAGTTCCTAATAGTTTCAGCATGTGGATTAAGCATTTGATGGAAAGTAGGTATCTAGCATAAGGGTGGTCCAAAAATTCATGTATTTTTTTTAGGAAGAGTGCTTGTTCTTGCAGAGGTGCAACTTTCTTTACCTTGGGATCAGGTCACCATTCTGAGTGTTTTTGTCGATTCTCAGAATTTCCTAATTGGCCATAAATATGTTGACTATCAGAAATTGATGGCTGTCAAGTCCCCTCCCTGTTACATTACATTGCAGTATCACCTTTAACTATTCAACCCTTGGATGCATGTTCAT
>NW_019761209.1:0-364 GCF_002891405.2 Cryptotermes secundus | reverse complement strand
TATGAAGTACAGCACTGCTTTGAAATAGGCATATGGCGTACTCCAAGCCTTGACCTGATGGTAAGACGCAGGCCTGTACCTGAATAATTGTGCCTTAAAAGGGACACTGCAATGCCTGTAAAAACTACAGTAGGGGGTTGTATAAGGTGCCAGACTAGCGCTGTCCGTATAGCGACTGGCTCCGGGCCGAGAAATACTGCAACAGATTAACTAACCAACCTACAGTCTAACTAACTCCAGGGAGATGATTCCTCTTTGAGAAACCGCTAGTCGCTCAGCTACTCAAAAATTGATCAGCACTTTATGGAACCCGAAGGTTTACTCCACTGGTTCCTATCCTGAGCCAGATGAATCCAATCCATGT
>NW_019761208.1:0-364 GCF_002891405.2 Cryptotermes secundus | reverse complement strand
AGTTGATTCAAGTACAGCCTCTGAAGCTAGCGGGGCTACTACACCGCCCTCCACTCACACAAAAATGAATACCAGGGTTAAGGGTAATTTTGTAACGTGTAGTACCGTTGCTATATAACGACCGCGATAAGATACATGAGCTGCTTGGTAACGGTCGGTAAACATGCATTCGCGGAAACGGTACCCAGTCTATCACTAGACAATCGCCAAGACAATATAAGGATTTTGGAGGCTGTATTTCCTGTTGGGTCCGCCTCGAGGTTATATATAACGAGGACACCAGTCGAGTTCCGTAGTGACTAGACTGCCGTGAAGTAGCTGGTTGGTGAGTGAGAGTGTTCAGTTGTCAGTTGTCAGTTCGAAG
>NW_019761207.1:0-364 GCF_002891405.2 Cryptotermes secundus | reverse complement strand
TCTGCAACAGAGCTTTTTTTTTTTTTTTATGGTGAGGAGCTGTTGGCTCCATTCCCAACCACCATGTTCCAGGACCACCACCTGTTGGCTGTCCACGATGGCTTATTCAATATATTTGCACCTACCCTCTTTATCCGGAGGTCTTCCCAATCTGCAATCTGACAGTGTGGCATGCCATGGTGACAAGGGGCCCAGTTAACAAAACAAATACAGGAAAATTACATCTAAAATATTGCATGCTGGCTGGCTGACAGTTGTTCCTTTCCAAAATCTGGGCATTTCATGTTTTATAATCATCATGTCACTAAGGCAAGTACACTACCTGGCAGAGGTCGTCGAATTTTTAAGGGTGGAAAAATTCAGG
>NW_019761206.1:0-363 GCF_002891405.2 Cryptotermes secundus | reverse complement strand
ACCAAGCGTTAAACGGTTTACAGTCCCGCACATGTAAGGTAAGGTAAAACTGCCTTTGTGCTTAACTAATTGAGCACTACGCCCTGAAAGTGTAAGGGGGGAATGGATGTATAGTTCCACATTTTCTTGGCATTGGCACTAGTTGTCTCGCACAAGTAGGTAAATGAACTCAACTACAATATTCTAGAGGGCAGTACATTAAAATGTGATTTACGATAATTGTTTACTACATATTTCGTGTCATTTATTCCTGTTAGTAATTATCCGTCTCACACGGTAAAAGGTAAAGTTGTCCCTGTAACAGGCCGTGAGGGCCTATAATGTTGTGAGACATCGAGGCTCCCACATTTTCTCTAGACAGTC
>NW_019761205.1:0-364 GCF_002891405.2 Cryptotermes secundus | reverse complement strand
ACATATTTCAGAAATAAAAATCCCTTATTAAATATAATTAAAATCATTAGAAAACAGTCTCTTAAGAGTTAAGCGGCATACTGCTCGTACAAAATTTCGCGAAAATTGAAGAGTTGGTTAGAAAGTTGAAAGTGGAACGCGGACGGACACCATTTTTATATCTTCAGTAACACATACAGTGAACAAGTACATGTAGAACGTAAATTGTCATGGGTTCGTACCCCAAATTTATGCTTACTTTTCCATGAAATGTGACATCGTTTTTCGAAATTTTATTTCGGCATATTTTTAGAGAGATATATTAAAGTACTTGTTGGGAAATGAACATTCAGAACGGTATCACACCAGCAGCCTCTTAGTATTA
>NW_019761204.1:0-363 GCF_002891405.2 Cryptotermes secundus | reverse complement strand
TTTTTTTTTCATTTATGTTGGCAGTATTTTGATTTGCTTCCATAACGGAAGTTCCGTTTGCATCATTCTCTGCATCCTTTGTTGAGCGTTACGTTGTGTTGTGAGAACCTGTGAGAAGTTATCGGTTTACGTCCATACAGTGATGGCAAAACGCAAGCGCAGTACTATATTAAGAGCTAATATTAAAGGTGTCCCATTTCTTTTACCAAATATCCTGGTTTTAATGGAAAAATGGAAATGTTCATTTAAAAAAATATTATGGACAACCTCTGTGGTCTAGAGGTCAAGAGTTCCTGGCTACTGATTCAGAGGTCTCGTGTTCGATTACCGGCACTACCAGATTTTCTGAGAAGTAGTGGGTCT
>NW_019761203.1:0-364 GCF_002891405.2 Cryptotermes secundus | reverse complement strand
TGAGTTACACTTTCATATTCCGTAAGCAGTTTTATTTTATTATTTCCGTTTTAAAAATTATAGGCCACGGAATCCCCGACAATAATTTAGAATCACTTTGTATGTGTTCTTCTATTGAATCAGGGTGATGGAGTCGTGGAGTTTGCGATGGGCTGGTTGTGGGTGGAATGAGAAATTCGTGCTTTATATTAATCGGGAAATACAAATGGAAGCGAATACCTCGGAGAAATAGGCATAGTTTGTAAGATAATATTAAAACGGATTGTAAATAATTGGGAAGTATTACTGTGGACCGTGGCAGACTTTTGTGAACAAGATGATAAACTTTCGGTTTCCACAAACGACGAGGACTTTCTTGATAATG
>NW_019761202.1:0-364 GCF_002891405.2 Cryptotermes secundus | reverse complement strand
ACTGTATTTTGTTTTCTATAGCGTTGTTATTTGAGGATTGAAACGTTTGTTCTTCATTTTTCTTTTTAAGCGTTGGTTAGTTTTAAGAATATTGTATTCTGACGCTGTGTAATTCAGTAATATTTTAACGACGTTTCGGAGGGGATGGAAGAGAAAGCGAAGAAAGTAACCGTCAGGACGCAGGCAGCAAAATGTCACTTCTGTTTCCATCTTAAATGGTCTCTTGCTTGTATCATTCTTCGATCCTAAAAATGGGGGCAGTACGTTCCTCCGAAACGTCTGTGAACAGCCTCACTTCTAGTAAGCTTATGGTGTTTATATTCACGCTGTGAGAAGTTAAAATATAGCCTGATTTGTATTGTGT
>NW_019761201.1:0-364 GCF_002891405.2 Cryptotermes secundus | reverse complement strand
CCATATGAAAGAGCAAGGCATGGTAAGAGGTAAAAGTTATCCTTACGCTTAATTAATTATGCACGACACCATTAAGGCATGTGGAGGAATGAAAGTATAGCTCCTCCTTGCTTGACCTCGGCAGTACGTGGAGGTGAGTAAAACATTTCAATTTGCAGTTCGAGCTTTTCTGAATTCATTATCGGTGCCAATGGCATTGGAGACAGCTGGCAAGCCGAAACGTTTGTGCTAGTGAAATATGACAGAATTTGTAGTGATAAGTATATGAGATTATTCACAAGAAAGGACCTTGCAGCACGAGGTCTGTCTCGTGCTATGATTCTGACCTGCAATACATAACAAACAAAACAAACTCCGTGGCTTT
>NW_019761200.1:0-363 GCF_002891405.2 Cryptotermes secundus | reverse complement strand
AACCCACAGATGCAACATCCCCCTTCACCAGTGAGACTGTCAGTAGATGAAAGTTCACTGATTATACAAGAATTTTAGGATTCAATACAAAGTATCCACAGTTATTAGCATACATAATTTGATTTAAATATGGGTTACAATAGGCCTTGACATAGCTCAGATGGTTAGTCAGCTCAACCATTGCGTCGCACTGGGTTCCATCCCAGATGTCTCGTCACATATGTGATGGGCAAAGTGGCACTAAGGTGAGCTGAGCTTGCCTTGCATTTCTAAGGAACAAATTGATATTAAGATAACAAGTCTGATATTTGGAGTGTGAATGTGCATCTATGTAACATACTCATGTCATTTTATTTATTTCTT
>NW_019761199.1:0-363 GCF_002891405.2 Cryptotermes secundus | reverse complement strand
TGTTGTTGAATGTCTTGACACAATGCAGCTGCAGAGGGCTGTTCTAATGAGGTGAACTTAGAGAAGAATATCCTCCCAGAGGATCCCTTGGGAGCTCTTTGTGCTCTTCTGCTTTGCTATTCTCCTTTCATACTGGAAGCTGTGAAATTAGCACTTGAGTGTGTGAAGCTGAAGAATCTCTGTGTTTGAAGCTATTACTAGGGAATGTCTGATGAAGACAGAGCGTGCTGAAAAAAGGTTTACTGGGTGCTGTGTTGGTTTGTAAAGTATGGAGATTAGTGATAGTGCTGTAATTACTTGGGGGGTATGTGGTAGCGCAGTGGTTAAGGTACTATGCTACAAGCCGGAAGGTCACGGGTTCAA
>NW_019761198.1:0-363 GCF_002891405.2 Cryptotermes secundus | reverse complement strand
ACAGAATAAATGCATACACACACCAAACATCCATGCCTTATGTGGGATTCTAACCCATGATCCCGGCTTCCGAGCGCGTGAAGACAGTACATTCCTTATACCACTCGGCTACTGTGACCGGCTGATCATAATGTAGTGATAATAAATTTGTAGATTGTAGTGGAAGGCTTCCGTCATGTTTTCAGTCATCCTGCCTGTAGTCTAGTTGATACACAGATTGAGCTATCCTACTGCAGTTCAGTTTCATGGGTGTTTTTATTTGTTTTATTTTAGCGCAAACTGGATGATGCACAGCAGCTTTTGAAGCGGAAGGAGAAGGAATTTGAAGAGACTATGGATCACTTGCAGGCTGACATTGACTCA
>NW_019761197.1:0-363 GCF_002891405.2 Cryptotermes secundus | reverse complement strand
GAGTGATACAGAGAATTTCTGTCAATGCAGGCTTGTGCTGCAGATTAAGTCTTACCTACTCTGAAACTGCAGTTACTTGTAGTTAGGTGATCAGTCATAGGCCTGACCACCACAAAGTTTAAGCCTCTTGCACTTCCTATGCATGGCTTATGCTTGTCCAGTACCATGTACATTCAGCATTTTGTGGTTTGATTGCTTTTGCCTGTCCTGCACAATTTAGTTATAGAGCCACACACACACATATAAGGAATTGTGAGAGCCATGTACATTTCGCATGGACTGATGTGTGCCTGTCAAGGTTCCCAGTTGAGTGGAGTAGTGTTCTGCTGGTGCTGCGATTTCAAGAGGTGAGCATCAGCTGCA
>NW_019761196.1:0-363 GCF_002891405.2 Cryptotermes secundus | reverse complement strand
CCCCTACCATTTTCATAAATCAGTGGAGTCCTGGAGTATTTCCTCTGGGACGTTCGTTCAACTCTCGCTGGTGTAACTTAATATTCTTGAAGGGTTCATGTCTCCAGACATTGGGCTGCTGAAAACTTAGTTTAGATTAGCTTATAAGAACAAGAGAAGAGTTGATGGGTGCACTTTTGTATGGGTTGTTGGTAGGAGAAGGCTGGCCAGACTTATGTCCGCCAGCGCTTGTATATACTAAACAAACAGTTCAATAAATCCTCTATTTTCTGTAGTGACTTTTCCCTCTTTGTGGTTGGAATACACTCTCAGGCAGCCAATTGATAATCATCATCACTCAATTATTTATTACGCTACCGCTCT
>NW_019761195.1:0-363 GCF_002891405.2 Cryptotermes secundus | reverse complement strand
TTAGTTTAAATGAAATTAAAATTATGTATAGATTTCCTCTGCTGACAGTGCCGGGCTTTGCACCATCAACATGACTGCATTTTGGGGTATAGTTACTGTCCTGATACTAAACGCTGCATATGCGATACAACTGCCTCTCCTGATGCTGTCTATAGTTTGTTGTGTTCTGCTACTAAGTTCATTTAATGCTTCCTTCCTAGGGCGGCTACGGAGCGTACTACTTTGACGTTTTCTTGTATTATCTTTTTAAATTACGTTGTGTCCTTAATCACGTCCTTCCGTGATCTGACTGTAATCTGTAATAATTAATTATAAGGGTTTTTTATTGCTAGTTGGGTGGGACTAAGTCCCTTGCACTGCGGC
>NW_019761194.1:0-363 GCF_002891405.2 Cryptotermes secundus | reverse complement strand
CCTTCCATAAATCCTGTCGAGAATACATTCTCATGCGGATGTGGACATCTGTCTTCAATTGTTGGTTGTCATTGTAATTACAGTTTTTTCTAATATTTTGTTTAATGTTCAGTGTTATTTATCCCTGAACAGTTGAGAGTTGGAGTGGACAATAACCTTTATCTTGTCCACTATGAAATGAGCTGTGCTCATATTACTACTAGGTGTGGAAAGATGTATCTCCTTAAATATCAGTTGCCTTTAAAAATACAATTCAGCAATAATAAGCAAGCAAATACAGGTGATTCACGAAGTTTTACCCCAGCTTATGGTACATACTCCTGGGGATATTTCCTGCAAAATTTCCTTATAAACTTGTGGTCG
>NW_019761193.1:0-363 GCF_002891405.2 Cryptotermes secundus | reverse complement strand
TTGAAACAGACAAGTATTTTACAACTCCTAATTTTTGTACTTTAACAGCAGTAGCGTCTGTGACAATCATTTTATTACAAAGTCAGGAGACAAGTGGGTACCTTACACTGCGGCGGAGAAGCAAGACAGTGAATATCTGAGCTCTATTGGAAGAAGTTTCTGCAGAGAGGGAGCACCGGCGAATTACTGTGCCAGACAGAAACGGGCTGAGGTCAAGATTTATAGATATATCTCGAGCACCTGGTTGCCCTTGTCATGCTAGCCTGCCTAATCTGTCAGAAACTCAAGTGTTTCAGATTAACCCCTTGAGCGTGACTATAAGCGGAGCCATTTAAATCCCTAAGCGTGTGCGGCACAACATCT
>NW_019761192.1:0-363 GCF_002891405.2 Cryptotermes secundus | reverse complement strand
CACAGACATCCATGACTCGAGTGGAATTCGAACCCAAAACCCCAAGGTTCGAGCGAGTGAAGATAGTTAATGCCTTAGACCGCGCGGACACTGTGATCGGCTATAACTGGTATACTAGATTTAAATATGCCGGTAACATACTTCCTGCTTGGTAATGTTACTAAACGCCATCCTCTCTGCGAAACTGGGTACGCCATGCCCTGTGTAGGCAACCTTATGGAGATATGTCCGGGGAAAGCGTGCCTGTATTTCCCACCCACATATGAATACAAGAAATATTCTTAAAATAGAATATTGCGTCGTTTTAATGATACCAAAATGGTCCACGTCGCTAACCCTCGCTCCTGTAGTGAATGCAGTACG
>NW_019761191.1:0-363 GCF_002891405.2 Cryptotermes secundus | reverse complement strand
GGCAGACATTCCAACATGCAGCCTTTCAGTAATGGAATTATACCAAAGTTGTGTTTATTGATGAATAGTTAGCAGAAGTATCTTTCATTGTATGTATCCACATGTAATTTCAATGATAAAATGACTGGAACATATATTGCATGAACTATCAAACAGATGATAATAGACATCAGAGGGTATCATTTCTCAGCAGCCGATACTTCTGGGTGAGGTAGTATTCTTGGCATACATGTTAGGGAAATGTGTGACTGTGCCATGAAGACGTAAGGAGGAATGGAGGTATAGCTCTGCCATTTTTATCCTCGGCAATAGATGGGTGTGAGTGATCAGCTTCACGTTCCCTCCGCTATGCACCCAGGGAAG
>NW_019761190.1:0-363 GCF_002891405.2 Cryptotermes secundus | reverse complement strand
TCCTAGCTTGCTAGATTTGCGCTGCTAGCTTGCTAGCGTTGCTTTACTAACATGCTATCTTTCCGTTGCTAGCTTGCTAGCTGTCTATATATGTGTTGCTAGATTGCTAGCTTTGTGTTGCTAGCTTGCCAACTTTCCGTTTCTAGCTTGCCAGTTTTGCGTTGCTAGTTTGCCAGATTTATGTTTCTAGCTTCCCAGCATTGCGTTGCCTGTTTGCTAGCATTGCGTTTCAAGCTTCGTAGCTTGCTAGATTTCCGTTGCTATCTTGCTAGATTTGCGTTCCCATCAAGCTTGCCTTGCTAGTTTGATAGCTTTGCTTTGCTAGCTTGCTGTCTTTGATTTCCTAGCTTGTTAGCTTGCTAG
>NW_019761189.1:0-362 GCF_002891405.2 Cryptotermes secundus | reverse complement strand
GGTAGGCCTAGGCCCACTGGGGCTGTAGTGCCGAGAAAAAAAAAAGACTTGGGATTACGGGATTTGTGGATTTTCTCCATTGTCTGATATTCTTAAGAACACGTTCCGAAACTGGATCTGTTTGCGTCCTCAGGTGAGGGGGTGGGTGCAGTGATTGATGTTAACTCTTTCTAACGAACCCAATATGGTATGTTTCCTACTCTCTCAGCTGAGGACGGAAACATACCAACTTTCCGAAATGTCGCATTGTTTAGAGTACATGACGATGGACAAAGTTCAGAAACCCGTCAGAGCACTTTAAAATATTCAATTAACCTTAAGATTTCCACAACTTGAAGGACCGAGGTTGCATTTATTTCCAA
>NW_019761188.1:0-363 GCF_002891405.2 Cryptotermes secundus | reverse complement strand
GCATGCTAGCAACGCAAAGCTACCAAGCTAACAACGCAAAGCTAGAAGCAAGCAAAGCAAATCAAGCAAGCTAGAACGCAAATCTAGCAAGTTAGAGACGCAAATCTGACAAGGTAGCAACGCAAACCTGGCAAGCTAGGAAATCATAGATGGCAAACTTGCAACGCATATATAGCAAGCTAGCAACGGTAAGCTAGCAAGCTTGAAACGCAAAGCAAGCAAGGTAGATCGCAAGGCTTTCAAGCTAGAAACGCAAAGCTACCAAGCTAGCAACGCAATGAAAGCAAGATTGCAACGCAATGATAACAAGCTAGCAACGCAAAGCTACCATGCTAGCAACGCAAAGCAAGCAAGCAAGCAAAG
>NW_019761187.1:0-363 GCF_002891405.2 Cryptotermes secundus | reverse complement strand
TTTTAGTGAATGATAGATTAGAAAGGATTTAGAAGGAAGCGTTCATGATCTAATCTGTGGCACTATCCCGGCATTTGCCTGGACTGACTGAGGAAAGTCATGAAGAACTTCAGTCAGGTTGAAATTGTACCTGCGCCGAGATTTCAACGCAGTTAAGTTCTGAATATGAAGCTTCATTACGAAAGTAGCTCTAAAGAGAACGTTGCACACTGCACTGTAATTCACTTAAGAGCAGGTCAATAAATTGCTGTTGGTCTTCGCCAGCACATTCAGTCTTTGTTTCAGACCCTTTCGGAACAAATTGCCATATTTTTGTTCTTTCCACAATTTGCATATTTTCAAATGGGGTTTCCTCTTCGAGAT
>NW_019761186.1:0-363 GCF_002891405.2 Cryptotermes secundus | reverse complement strand
TGGATGAATGGATTTGTTAACACCTTCGGTTACAACGTCTCTTAATCACCAGCAATTTACAATATCTCAGAATACGCCTTCTTAGTCTGTTTCCGCTAGTCCTTGCTCGGTTAGAGGTCTCAACAATGGTTAATCCTCTGCAAATGTTTCTCTCTCAATTTCTGGCAACGGATTTTAACACAAACTCACTATAACTTCAAATAACACGTGAAGTCTTCTTGGCACTGTCTAATTCCTTTCTTGTCATTTCTGCAGTTGCCAGTTCTGAGACTACCCTCGACTACTGTTGTGTACTCCGCCTTACTCCGTCTACTACTACTTGGTGTCGAGCCCAATCTGGGGCTCATGACCAGATATTTATTA
>NW_019761185.1:0-363 GCF_002891405.2 Cryptotermes secundus | reverse complement strand
CAGCTGAACAATTATGTTCTTTGTCGCTGTTCCAACATACGAATTATTTCACTTGCTGGAAGGGTGCACGTGTCTCCGTTTGACAAACGGTGTGACCGGCGGTGTTCGGTATGTTTGCAAAAATATCAGCAGCCACGAACCCTGCAGGAGATGGGATAAGAGACAAGAAGATTACCGCACCCTAAGAGAACCTGGTTCTGCCGAGCTCTTCAAGAAAGACTATCATTACACAGGACCCAGGACTACACGACCAAGTAAAATAAAATAATAAAAACTAGACTACAATAATAAAAGGTAAAACCGTAAACTTGTTCCTGCGTTTAATTAATTAGGCACTACGCCATGAAGACAAATGGGGGAGTG
>NW_019761184.1:0-363 GCF_002891405.2 Cryptotermes secundus | reverse complement strand
CCCAGATCTAGCATCAGATGTCACATGATAATGCAACCGCGCCATAATCCTGTTGTCAGAACACGCGAGTCGTGTTACGATACTGTGGTGCTGGTGATACAGCCGTCGCGCGTCTCTATCAACACTGGGATCGTGGGCTCGAATTCCACTCGAGGCATGGGAATTATGCCCGCGTTTCCTCCGTGTGTATGTGTTGTCCTGTGAAGGCAGTCTCCTGCCCAGAGAGTCCTTCCAAGTGTCTAAAACAGGTTAGATATTAATTGTGAATTGGAAGAGGCCACAGAGGCTAATCCGTGAAGCTGAAGGAGGAAAAGGACGACGAAGAGGAGGAGAATAAGAATTAGAAGGAGGAAGAGGAGAAGA
>NW_019761183.1:0-363 GCF_002891405.2 Cryptotermes secundus | reverse complement strand
GTGATAATATGGTTATCAGGCTAATGTGATGGCAAGGAATTAACATGAGTAGAAATATGTGCTTTGTAGCAAATCTGTGATGTTTAGTTTGAAATATGTTTGCGGTTTAACTAGCCCCTTTGAGGACTCTGTATGCGACGTTTCCACTGGGTGCTGCATGACATAGCTACCAGATACAGCGGGGTGGTCAGAGCATATGGAATGAGGACCTGAGGATCAACAGCGTGCCTAATTCTTGGAGGCCTAAAATACTGGATTTCCTTCTCTCCAGGGTCATAAATAGGGAAAAGGGCTTGTCCCAAAGTCTTAACCCTTTAAAGAACAATTGTAACTATATCTAAAATATGCTTTAATGTTAAAAAA
>NW_019761182.1:0-363 GCF_002891405.2 Cryptotermes secundus | reverse complement strand
CACACTTATACACCATACAGTTATTATCGCCTGTGGTATCACGTGGCTTCTGTGATGTCTCGACCAGGTTCCAACTGTCCTGTATGAAGGCTAATTAGCTTTGCAATGTTTTAGCTCTGTCGCTCTCGGCTTATGTAAGTGTTCTGCGGACCAGATACAAGACACCATTCGCCAATGTTCTATCTCACTTCTCGGCAATCCGTTGCTTCGGGAACGATCTCTACAGATTACGGGGGTAACGTGTTTCATCTCATCCATTGGTACTCAACGGCCTTCTCTTGTTTATCTCTGGGGAAACACGTTTGTTGTTTCGGCATTGTCTACGCAGCAGCCCACTGTTATTATGTTGCCATTGAAGTATCT
>NW_019761181.1:0-363 GCF_002891405.2 Cryptotermes secundus | reverse complement strand
GAATGTTACTGTTTTCTGGTATAATGATTGATCTTTACCAGCTGATACCGCCATGTTTATCCTTGCGAATCGTTACTGGAATTACAGAGCATGTCGGTGTAGTGTTAACGGTCGAGTGGTCCCTGTTCGATTCTGGGCTAGGCTCTCAGTTATCCTGATTGCCTGTTGCACCGTTGTAGTGATGATCACGTGGTCTGACATGGACCCAGTCATTAGTGATGCACTCGATCGCAACGTACTAAAGCTGTAACAAAACTTGCAACACCGCCACGTTACCTTTCTGCCTCTCTGCCCCCACTAACTGCTACGCCTTCTTTGGGCTGTGGCCACACGAGCGCACAAAATGCGTCCGTTGTAACGAAC
>NW_019761180.1:0-363 GCF_002891405.2 Cryptotermes secundus | reverse complement strand
GTATCCGCTCAGGTAGGAAAGAAATTAGAGAAAATGTTGTTAATAAGTATCACTAATTTATGACAGGTCTTCAATTCTTTTAGTAGATTATGCAGTGAAGCGGGCCACATATTTGGAACCGCCTTAGGAATGGCGAAGCAGCTTGTGGGCAATGGTTTCACTTCGAGTTGTGGACCTGGTTCTTTCTCCCCTGCTCAGTTCAAGTTACAAAAAGCAGCCACAGCGCAGGCAGGCTTACGGGCCCCTTAACCGGGGAGCTACATTTTACGAGAAGGTTTCAAAGCACTCCAGGATCACTAACACGTTTACCTGCAAGAGCAAGAGGAACAGGAGAACAGACAAGAGAAGTGTTTGTAAACAAAT
>NW_019761179.1:0-363 GCF_002891405.2 Cryptotermes secundus | reverse complement strand
AGAGAGAGAGAGAGAGCTAGGATGGTGAACCCAAGTGTGAATTTATCTAAATTACAATGTGTACGTAACCGGCGACTGTCGGCAATGAACGTGAGACGTATATAAGTTTATATGTTAGTAGAGGAGAGTAGACCGAGTAAGTTGGATGTGTGTGTTAATGACCTACCCCAAAGTCACACTCTCTATGTCCCCGAACTCCCGTACCTCCTGCCTATCGATACTGTGAACTTACAGCTAAGAGGTAGTTAATGAGACAATTATCAAGCGCTGAGCCTTGCATTTGGCCATTTCCCAAGGGCGCAATAGTATGAATGGCGGAAGAGGTGGAGGAAACCTCCACTCCCCTCTTACGTCATATCATAT
>NW_019761178.1:0-362 GCF_002891405.2 Cryptotermes secundus | reverse complement strand
ACTAACTAACTAACTAACTACTTTCATGAAGCTGAGATTTTCTTGAAAAGCCGTCAATTGTGTAGTTACTCAAAAGCTTCCCAGTATTTTATGGAACTTGAAGGTCTTTTTACATTGTTCACAAGAGCCCTCCACTGGACCCTATCCTGAGCCAGATAGATCCAGTTCATACCATCCCATCATATTTCTCTAAGATTACTATTATTCGCCCACCTACTTCTTGGTCTTTCTACTGGTCTCTTTCCTTCTAACTTTCCCACCAAATTTCTATATGCATTCCTTCTATCCCCATTTATGCTACATGACCTGTCCATCTGATCCTCCTTGACTTGAACATTCTAATTATACTTGGAGAAGAGTAC
>NW_019761177.1:0-363 GCF_002891405.2 Cryptotermes secundus | reverse complement strand
AGTTTGCGTTTCTAGCTTGCCTACTTTTCGTTGCTAGCTTGATAGATTTGCGTGGCTAGCTTGCCAGATTTGCGTTGCTAGATTTACAGTTTGCGTTGCTATCTTGCCAGCTTTTCGTTGCTAGTTTGAAAGCTTGCTAGATTTGCCTAGGTATCTTGCTAGATTTTCATTGCAACCTTGGTGGCTTTTCTTTGCTAGCTTGCTATCTTTGCGCTGCTATCTTGATATCTTTGATTTGCTAGTTTGCTAGCTTTGCGTTGCTAGTTTGCTAGATTGCTAGATTTGAATTGCTAGCTTAGTAGCTTAAAGTTGCTTGCTTGCCAGTTTTGCGTTGCAAGCTTGTTAGCTATGCGTTGCTAGCTT
>NW_019761176.1:0-363 GCF_002891405.2 Cryptotermes secundus | reverse complement strand
TTTACTTTTCTAACTGGGTAGTTTGCTTTGCTGGCTTGATAGCGTTGCGTAGCTAGCTAGCTTGCTTTGCGTTGCTAGCTTCCAAGCTTTGCGTTCTAGCTTGCTTGCTTTGAGTTTCTAGCTAGCTATCTTTGCGTTGCTAGCTCGGTAATTTTGCGTTAGTAATTTGCCAGCTTTGGTTTGCTTGCTTGCTAGGTTTGCGTGGCTAGCTTACTAGCTATGCGTAGCTTCCTTGCTAGCTTTCCGTTGCTAGCTTGCTAGCAATGCTTTGCTAGTTTTCTAACTTTGCTTTGCTTGCTGACTTTTCTTTGCTCGCTAGCTTTGCTAAGCTGGCTTGCTTGCTTTGATTTTATAGCTTGGTAG
>NW_019761175.1:0-362 GCF_002891405.2 Cryptotermes secundus | reverse complement strand
GAAGGGCTCAGCTCCATGAGTAAGTAAGTAAGTAAGTAAGTGTCAAAACATTATTAAGTCTTCCAAGCTAAAGCTAGCAATTAAAGTCTGTAAGCAAACTCGCCAGGATTAGCGGAGTAAATTCACGTTAGGACAGTCGGTGTACCGGTTGAGATTCGAACTCGTCATCTCCCAGTCAAATAAAAATGTTGACAAATTAAGGATTACACAAGGAGCCTAGCAATTCTGGCCTGTTCTTTCCCTTTTATTTAAATATTTTGAGATCTGGGGTCCACCCAATCTCCTATCCAATTTGTACCGCGGGCTCGTTCCCAGGAGGTAAAGCGGTCAGGGCGTGAAGCTGACCACTCACCTCCAACTAG
>NW_019761174.1:0-363 GCF_002891405.2 Cryptotermes secundus | reverse complement strand
TTACAGAGTCATTACTTAGCAACGGGTCTACATGCTACAATACTGACTTCTAGCCAGCTGTTCGGCAAACAAAAGAACAAGGGAGATTTTGTGACAATTTCGTAACTTACGTGCTCTTGCCTTATCGATAATCTGAATTAAATATCACGTAGAGCATTATATTACTAACCAAATTACGTATTTTAACCCTGAAATTTATCCCATATTATTTATTTATTCACGCGCGTCCTGACAGAAAACACCGAGTCTCCATTACAGTGGCCGCGAAATCAATGCCCTCTGCATGCAAACAATCGTTGTTTGCTTTGAAAATGATAGGTACCATAAATACACATTGCAGATGATATGTATAGTAATTATTGT
>NW_019761173.1:0-361 GCF_002891405.2 Cryptotermes secundus | reverse complement strand
GGTGTCTCTATTTATGTTCCCCAGAGACAGAGTTGCCTAGTTATACCCCCAGGCACCGGGTTCCCTTGTCGTCACCTACAACTCGCAGGGCTAGGGTGGGGTATTCTAACCGCTTCCACACGTGGAAAATAAATACTCGTATGTTAGTAAGCCATTAAATACATGATCTAAAGACATATTTAAATGTGAATTTAATGTCCAGAACACGGAGTCGATATTTAGGCATTGCATTATTCATCTATTAGAGAATTGTTTGCAGTCTACTAGCGGACCTTCATGCGGTCCCGTCATATTTTGACTCAGGGAATAACGGAACAAGGGAACGGAGAAGTTCATGGAGGTAGGCCTAGGCCCAATGGGG
>NW_019761172.1:0-363 GCF_002891405.2 Cryptotermes secundus | reverse complement strand
ATGAAGGTGTATGAGGGAGTGGATGTATAGAGCCACATTTTCTTGACCACAGCACTAGGAGGTGAGTGGTCAGCTTCACAACTTGGTCGCTTCACTCCTGGGGAAAGAGCCCCTGGTACCCATTGTGTAGGACATTGTGTGGACCCCAAAGAAGCTGCTCTGAACAATGTGAAGAAAAGAAAATTCTTAGCCCTACCAGGACTCAAGCTCTGACCCCTCAGTCATCCAGCCTGTAGTCAGTTTCTGTACTGAGTATGTTGTCCTGGGTCGTATGTTCATGTAATGCATGTACGTAGGAAAATGTTTGCATATGGAAAGGATGGTTGGAAGTAGAAAGTTATACACAATGGAATAACCATTTCA
>NW_019761171.1:0-363 GCF_002891405.2 Cryptotermes secundus | reverse complement strand
ATGCCCTGAGTGGGATTCGAACACACGATTCCGGTTTCCAAGCGAACGAAAACAGTACATGCTTTAGACCGCTCGGCTACCGTGACCAGCTTAGTTTAGTTTTACTGAACGTAAATATTATAACTTGTGTATCCGTTGCGGGGGAACAGCTAGTTAAACGCGTTCCGGTGAAGAAAATTATTCGGCCAACGATAGGTAAAGGTCTTTCTATTGCCAGGCAACGGACCGGTAAGCAATTTTCACCTGGGTGCTTTACAACAATAGCAGACGTCTATTGCTAGGCAACGAGAGCTAAAGAAGTTTCGTGAACAATAGAGGCAGTGCTTTCTATGCGATCAGAGCGGAGGCTATATAACTGTCAAA
>NW_019761170.1:0-363 GCF_002891405.2 Cryptotermes secundus | reverse complement strand
TATTGTTGGAATGTGTTTACCGACTGATTGCATAGGAATGGTTGCTGCATGGACTCCACTGTTGTGTGGCATCACAGCCTAACAAGGAGGGCTGTTTACTGAGTGTTGTGTAACAATGGGCTGGGTGGGGTATGTGATGACACTAGCAGAAATGCAGTGGTCATGTGAGCCTCTGTGGCTCAACTGTTCCTGCATAGTGCAAATATGCCACAGTATGTTCATTCACTTTTGTTTAATTTGAGAACTGGTAAGGCTTACAGAAAAGTATTGGGAAGAAATATCTGCTTCATTTCTTGATATGACTTTTATTGAAATATTCTTTTGATCTTATAAAATATTTAGCGAGTTATGCATGTTCAAGTT
>NW_019761169.1:0-363 GCF_002891405.2 Cryptotermes secundus | reverse complement strand
CGGCCGCCCTTTACCCTCAGGAAGATTCCTGGTGCTCATTTCTGTCACAGGCTGAGTCAACTCCAGTGTTATAGTGGCGGCTGGAAGGGTTAGGTCAATCGAAAAAACATCCAATGAAATCATTAGTAATCGAACCCGATACTTTCGGGCTTTCGCCACAGTGCCTCAAATAACTATGCTACCGCGTGCCCTACACATTTAAGGCAATTCAGTCAATGATTTGTGCGTTACATTTCAGATCGTCTGGTGTTATAGCTCATAGTTGTCATTCCTATGAACAAAAAGTTGATGGCTTACATTTTCGCATTGCAGACGAGTTCGACACGCTGAAAGTGATATTAATTAAACTGTTATGGAAAAAAA
>NW_019761168.1:0-362 GCF_002891405.2 Cryptotermes secundus | reverse complement strand
GGTTGTCAGTCTGAAACATCTTTTAGGGAGCGTCATCATCGTATAGTGACGTGATAGTTACGTCATCGTTATACATTTGCTATATTCTATTTCCAACACACAGCATGACACAAAATTGCCATACCGCAGGTCTTGTAGAACACAAACGGCTCCTCTACCGAAAGGTTTCTCTTCAAGGTACTGCATACCCTCGAAGATTCTTAAACGAAGTTTGCCAGCACTCAGAGGTCTCGAATGAGTTGGTAATTTTAAGTATCACTAATTTTTTCGGATAGCGTCATGTGTCCTATGCTTGGGTCAACGAACAACACTTGCACGTAGATTCTAAAGGGTTCTGACGATGGTGGATGACACAGAATTAT
>NW_019761167.1:0-362 GCF_002891405.2 Cryptotermes secundus | reverse complement strand
AGCTAGCAAGCTAGCAAAGCAAAGCTTCCAAGCTAGCAACGCAAATCAACCAAGCTAGCAACGTAAAATTAGCAAGCTAGCAGCGCAAATCAAGCAACCATGCAACGCAAAGATAACGAGCTAGCAACGCAAAGCTACCAAGCTGGCAACGCAAAGCAAGCAAGCTATCAACGCAAAGCAAGCTGGATTGCAAAGGAAAGCGAGCAAGTTTGCAACGCAAATCTAGCAATCTAGCAGACAACAACTCAAAGCTGCAAGCTATCAATGCCAATTTATCATGGTAGCAACACAAAGCTAGCAAGCTCGGAACGCAATGCTAGCAAGCTAGAAAAGGAAAGCAAGCCATTAGCAACGTAAAGCTA
>NW_019761166.1:0-362 GCF_002891405.2 Cryptotermes secundus | reverse complement strand
TGCTCCTGTGAACACTTCAATGAACCTTATGGTTCCATTAATATATTGGGAAATTCTTGAGTAGATGAGCGGCTATAGGCTTCTCAAAGACGATTCGGAATACTAATAGGCCAACTATCAACACTTGGGGCTGTGTCAGCCTAGATCCTGCCGCTCCCAGTAGGTTCTTGTGGACATCTGTGTGTCTGGATTTGCAGATGCATTTAACGACTTTACTGGTTCCTGTAGGTTGCATGTCTGTGCAGTATGTACGCCTAATCTGTGCTGATACACAAACACATAACGACAATTTTATGAAGAAAACAAAACGATTTGGATGCACGGGTTCAAGTACCGATGAGGTCATTGGATTTTTTTCAGTT
>NW_019761165.1:0-362 GCF_002891405.2 Cryptotermes secundus | reverse complement strand
GTTCTAACTTGTCTCAGATTATTGGAATTATTCCCTACTGTCTGCGTTTTCAGGTTCCAGGATACAACCTCAATTCAGGCAACGATGGCTTCCTTCCACATCCTAACCTATTCCTTGCTCTGTACTCGTCATGCCATTCGCCGCTATATTTTCTGGCATGTCTGCTGAAAGCTATCATTTCTTCAGAGAGAATGTTACATAAGGACTGTGACCACAAGGTTTCGGTTAAAAAAAACTGGTCTTGAATCTCACAGAGCTTGTCACCAAGACGAACTGATTGGAGGTAAACTGTCACTCGTAAAATAGCTCTTTCTCTGCTCCAGTCTTAAAGTAACTTTGACTTTGACTTTAATTTTGAAGTC
>NW_019761164.1:0-362 GCF_002891405.2 Cryptotermes secundus | reverse complement strand
GTGTGACGCATTTATTCTCACATGTATGCATGTAAATTATGGGTGGAACGTGGGTGTGACAGGCATGCATCACATAATGGTTGGGAATTCTAGGGCCCTTTCACACTTGTAATGATGACAGAAAGCAGACAATCAGGGCACTGTCTGTTTGCTCCTACATTTGCAGCTGCCTACAAAACTCGAACCAACATCAGACCATCACAGACAGCTCGGAAGTCTCTATGTGAGCAACAGATACTGACACATCAAAACCAAGTATAAGTGTGCTGGTGAGGACCTGCAGCAATTTACCCATCTGACAGGGCAGCAGGAGTCAAGTCATGAGACAGAAAAATATGGGTCATGGGTCCTGTTAGGCCTGA
>NW_019761163.1:0-362 GCF_002891405.2 Cryptotermes secundus | reverse complement strand
TTTTTTTTTATTTCTCACATGCGTGATACAAGACGCACCTGGGGTTCTCTCTTTGATTGATTGCCAGTTACAGTTTGTGGGAAACACAAATTATCACTGTCCTGATTATATAATTTAATCCATCCTTATATTAATTGCTCTCTCATAACCATGTACGTACGTATGTCCTCTTCAGCAGTTTTCTTAAACGTCCTCTATCTTCTGCTATATTGAGGAATGCCGTCTTCTGGGACGTAACAATGTGTAGATCTTGTGTCAATCGACGTTTCGGATGAAAGTATCGCCTCCATTTTCAGGGTAGAAAAGTCTGCCAGCAATGAACCAGCGTGAGCAGGTGGCTGCAGACTGAGCCACCAGTCGAA
>NW_019761162.1:0-362 GCF_002891405.2 Cryptotermes secundus | reverse complement strand
GGCACTGGCACTTGCAGGACTAAGGGGGGGAAGGTTTACCAATAAAACACTTTGTTCTCATCTCTCGTGACAAGCACAATACTCAACAGTTCTTGAGAGACCAACATTCGGGATGCAAATACACATCTCTGGTTATATAACCCGACCGGAAGTGATCTTGTGCGAGGCCTAGTAATTGTTGGAAGAGAAGCGGTTTGCGGAACTTGAGGCTGTATCTAACTTACCCAGTATAAGGTCCAATGACAAGCTATTAGGAACGTAATGATGAAGATCTTGAGGATGATACTGGGGCAGCAGAAAGATCAAACGACAGGAGGTTGGGGAAAACATCATAATGAGGAGCTTCATAACTTCTACTCTTC
>NW_019761161.1:0-362 GCF_002891405.2 Cryptotermes secundus | reverse complement strand
GTAACAATTGTACGTATAAAGTATACAGAGGTTTCCTCTCAATGAAGGCTCCTACAGCAGGTTATGCTTGCCTCGACAGCTCTCGCTATATACCCTCCTTATGGACCACACAGAAAACATCGTTTTCAACGTCTGACCGCTGCGTGAGTATAAAGAGATATTAAAAAACGATATAAAGATAGCCGTTCGAAAGACCTTCTGGTTTCTTTATTCTACTTCTGTTTTCCATCGCGGACATAATAGAGAACACCCAAAGAGATTATGGAATATTCTCCGTTCTCTTATTTATATATAGACCCGAAATAACCAGTCAATACAGCGACAGATTGCGGGCTTGGATTCCATTCCCGGCAGAGGCAAGA
>NW_019761160.1:0-362 GCF_002891405.2 Cryptotermes secundus | reverse complement strand
GGTAAATTCTTGAAGAATGCCGTCTTCTGGGATGTGGCACCGTTTAGATATTTCAGAGGAACGTATCGCCTTCATCTTCAGTGTGGCTGCAGCCAGCAGCTCACGCTGTTTCTTCGCTCGCGGAGTTTTTTCTACCCTGAAATGTAGGCGATACGTTCCTCCGAAACTTCGGTATATACAATATCTACACGGGGCCAAATCCCAGAAGACGGCATTCTTCGTAACCACCACTTTGAAAACTTCAACTCTAAAGTAGGCCGCACACCGACATGCGTCAAGCCATGTAACACTCAAGACACGATGTCTGCAACATGACACAAAGAGAGGAGCACAGTTGAAACGAATGAGATTATGAAAACCGC
>NW_019761159.1:0-362 GCF_002891405.2 Cryptotermes secundus | reverse complement strand
GTTTCTGTTTAGGAAAAGACTGAAAGATATGGATGCCATTTAGCACATGCTCAGTGTTTGTTGTAGTGAACATATCTTTTCATGTGAAAGTGAGTGAACCTTATGGAGATATCTGTACAGACTGAGAGCGTGAGAAAAGAGGGAACAGATAAATGTTTTGCCTGATTAAAGAAAGAACATAGCATGTAGGCTAGTGCATTTGCGTTTGGATCATATTATGTTTAAACATACATATTTTGAAATGTTTTGCCCAAAATTATATGGTGTGAAGCAACTCACATTTTTCTTTTATGTTGCATCACACTCATCCTTTTTATTTTATATAGTCCTTTCAGAAGTATAAAATCAAGACTTCACTGTGA
>NW_019761158.1:0-362 GCF_002891405.2 Cryptotermes secundus | reverse complement strand
ACAATTGCTGAAGCGCTTTGATTACAACCATTAGGTAAACAAGTGGTATTCGCTCGGAGCGAGATCAGGGCTGTAAGCATGGTTGTCAAACCACTCCTAGTTGAAACACTCAAGCAGTGCTGGAGTGCGAGCAGCTATATGCGGAAGCGCATTGTCATGAAGGAGCGTTACACCGTATGTCAGCATTCCACGCGGTTTCTTCAATATTTCGAAATAGTTTTCTGACGTTATGGTGGTCCCTAGTTGCATTAATTCCACCATCCGCACTCCTTTCTCTCCCAGCAAATAGTTTCCATCAAGTTTCTGGCAGTTTTTTTAATTTTTTGCTTTTTTTTGTGGTGTGTGTACATATACTTCTTTGA
>NW_019761157.1:0-362 GCF_002891405.2 Cryptotermes secundus | reverse complement strand
TTGTGTTCTCTAGTTTTTAGAATACCGGTCGATGGACCGAGTCCAAAACCTTAGCAATCCAGAGTATTATAAACCATCGTCAGAACCCATTAGAATCTACGTAAAAGAATAATTTGCATTAATATTACGATCTTCGGGGACATGAGCGCAAGCAGTGCGGTAGGGATGGTCCATTGTGGCCGCTGTCACAAGCTCAGAGTTCGGCGAATGTTTCATCTGAAGTCGTGCCTCTGTGCAATGAACATGAGCGTTTGGTCTCCTGGCAACGTGCGTCTCCCTTCTTGGCATCTATCCCTATGCGACGCACGATTTTTCTCTTTGTGAACTCAGCCATTTATTTCCATCTCACACCAGCTCCTTTT
>NW_019761156.1:0-362 GCF_002891405.2 Cryptotermes secundus | reverse complement strand
AGCGGAAGTGAAACGAAGCAACAGCAACTGTGAAGCTCCTCACTACGCTGTTACGTACTTCCGCTCCGTTAGCACCACAACACTCTCCTACTGCAGTGCGCCGCGCCAGAAACACATATACAGCAATAAAGCGACATATAAAGACAACTTGATACAAATCGTACCAGCACGTCACACTATGGTGGCCAAAAGAAGACTTCAGTGACAGTATCTGGATATGATACGCCGTGCATGAGAGCACGATAGGGAGGTGAACAAAGTAGTGGTCTCCCCACTGAAGGCCCATGTGCGGCCGAAACATGTTGTAACATTATCTAAAGCAAAAGAAATTCTGAAGTGTTTTGATAGTCACTTCTAGTGTA
>NW_019761155.1:0-362 GCF_002891405.2 Cryptotermes secundus | reverse complement strand
CTGTCAGTACCATTCCCTGAAGAAAGAAGCAAATCTTTAGTATGCGTTTTGCGAAATTTTGAGATCTTGTAACTAAGTAATCCTTGCGAAATTTTACACAGGGCTTCGGACTTGAGTGGATTCGATGAAACGATACAAGCAACAGAAAATTAATACGAGATTTTGATATTGAAACAACATGAATCTACATCTACATCTACATCTACATCTATTTCAAATTGTAGAAAGTTCGATTTAATGAGAGCACAGAAGGAAAAATGACAAAAGAGTGGCACTAAATATAGAAATGATTATACAATTTTGTATGAGAAAGGGAATGCTCATTAGAATTAGAGTTTGACTTTTTCTTACACAAGAAAACC
>NW_019761154.1:0-362 GCF_002891405.2 Cryptotermes secundus | reverse complement strand
TCATTCAAGTGACTTGCCTGACGATGGGGACTAAGTAAAGATCGAAACATGTAGCATACACCTGCTTACAGTAAACGAGCAAGAGATATCACAACATCCATTTTGTCCCCACCTTGAAGCTATCCTTCCTTTTGTTTGTTGACGATCTAATTCACATAACTATTGAATACACAACAGGATGAAATCCATAAAGTTTATTAATTGCATAAATTTCGTGCCTCAACGGATTAAGGTTACGAAATGCCCGTCACCTTTGTGGCAATAAAATGTGTCTAATTCTTCAAACAACAAAACAAGCTAGCACACGCTATGCCAAGTCGGGTCAGCTCCTCAAATAGGGCACAGCCACTTCATTCAAAATC
>NW_019761153.1:0-362 GCF_002891405.2 Cryptotermes secundus | reverse complement strand
TTTCTTTTTTTACATTCGCCACATACCAGAGAAGAAATTGGAGTACAGTGAGACCGTAGACTTCAAGAAAGCCTATGGTTAAATTAGGCTGGGAAGTACTGTAAAATATTCTCATAGATATTGCCTCGATATAGTCGCCTAGTAACTCATCGGAAAACATACGTAATTATAGCATAATTAATCCCTCTTGCTAGGTGTCAGGTATTCTCAACAAACATGTCAGTCAGGTAGGTTACTACACTGAGGCAGGAAGATGTCTGCCTCAGGCACTCCGGGCTGGGACGCTAATGGAGTCCAATGAATGCAGTAAGAATGGTCAGATGCAATAAGTCACTGCAGTATTAAAGAAAATAATTTTTTTT
>NW_019761152.1:0-362 GCF_002891405.2 Cryptotermes secundus | reverse complement strand
TCAGCCCGTCGCAAGGCCGCTACCTACACACAGGGCAATACAAACACAGAATAAACGTACACAGACATCCATGTCTTCAGTGGGACTCGAACCCACGATTCCAACGTTCTAGAGAGCGAAGACAGTTCATGACTTAGTCCGCGCGGCCACTGTGACTGGCAAGAATTAATATACAACGACAATTTGATTCCAGAACACTTCAGGCGGGATTTGTGGCGGATAATGTGGCACTGGGACAGTTTCCCTGAGTACTTCCGTTTGTCCTGTTAATTCCCATTCTACAACCAACGTCTTCATATTCATCCATCATCCTACCATTGACGCTGCATTGTCTCGATACGATCAGCGTCGTTAAACAACTT
>NW_019761151.1:0-362 GCF_002891405.2 Cryptotermes secundus | reverse complement strand
ATCAATTATCTTCTTTACTTTTAAGATGTTAGATTACTTAGAATTTAAGTCTATGCTGCTGTTGTTGATAATGATGAAGACGACACTGGCGCGGAAAAGTTTTCTTCCGTCTGTACCCACACTGCAATGAGCGAGTACATAAGGGTAAATACAGCGATTGACGAATACTGAATAAAAAAGTAAGTAAACGTAAGGACAGGTATCCCTGTAGCAGGCCGTGGAGGAGCATAGGGATGTGAGACGTAGAGGTTCCCACATTTTCTAGTCAATCGGCCCACAGATGGAGGCAAGGTTGTGAGCCCTACATGCCGGCCTCGCTTTACCCCCAAGAATATTCCAAGAGTATTCCTGGTACTCATTTC
>NW_019761150.1:0-362 GCF_002891405.2 Cryptotermes secundus | reverse complement strand
CTTGTTCTGTAAAACGGTATAGTGTATAGCCTTTTAGGAAGTTTTTACTGCATTCATTTGTGGTTTGTTAACGACGCCGACGGCTCTCACAATAGAATGGTAGAATGATCAGTGAATAATGAATTAGAATGTGGAATGAAACGGCCGTGGCATAGTTTTATGTGTCGCATATCTCGGCATTTGCCGAGGGGGGGTGCTGAGGAAACGCGCTTGTTGCCAAAGTGTATGAACCCTCTGATTTGTCCCAGTATACGGTCCAGTGGCGAGGTCTTAGTGAACACGGTAATGAACCTTTGGGTTTCATGAAGGGTAGATTTATTTATTGACTAGCTGAGCGATTATTAGCTTCAAGATGTTAATTA
>NW_019761149.1:0-362 GCF_002891405.2 Cryptotermes secundus | reverse complement strand
GCGATACTTTTACTTCTCTTCCCATTTACAAGTCTGTCCCATTCTAGGGCTGCAAGTTCCCATTCAGTTCACACCATTTCCAGTGCTTTGCTGCTCACCTTTCCCTGTGGGTAAGTGTAGCCCTTTTCAGTGCCAGAGTTCCCTCGTGTTGTACACTACTCCCAATGCTTCCTATTAATCTTTACTGTTTACAAGTTTGGCCCCATTTATGGCCATATATTTCCATTCAGTTTACATTATTCTCAGTGATTCATTGTTAGCCCCAGCCCTTGTCCTCCCTTCCCTACTTCAGTAACCATTTTGTACCTTGCAGTGTACTCTCCTTCCTTGAAGATGAAGGCATTAGGTTTTTCTGAAAAGTT
>NW_019761148.1:0-362 GCF_002891405.2 Cryptotermes secundus | reverse complement strand
CCTCCCTACTTGTTTAGTCAGATGCTGTCAAAATAAATTTTGTAGGATTTCTCTTTTTCTCTTATTCTTCTCTCTCATAGCCTCACTTATTTAAGCCATTACTTATTATGTATTCATCTTTATTCCTAATTACTTCACAGGCTTTCTTTATATAGTTCCATTCTTCCTTTATATCATAGCTTTTTTGTTTCTGTCAATAGAGCTGTTTTTCATGGTCTAGTACTTTATTTATTTATGGCTTATTTTATGATGCTGTCAGTAGTTGGACTAACTAGTGTTGAATGATGAATTGGAAGGGAAGTAGATGGAAGGATTATGACCCATTTCAAGGTACTATCCCAACACTTGCCTCTAAGGACAGA
>NW_019761147.1:0-362 GCF_002891405.2 Cryptotermes secundus | reverse complement strand
GACCAACTGGCTATTTCTAAGGGACCCAACAGGTTAGGTGTGTCCCCTATTCACCTGAGCACAGAGACAGTTCCAGTTTCCGAAACGTTGTGTTTACTAGCTTTCAGAATACCCAGTAATTATACACCATTGTCAGAACCTTTTAGGATCTACCATCCTGTTATTTAGACTGCATAATAAGTTCACTAGAAATTCACCTAGAAGATTATTCTATTATACATATATTTAGACGAATTAAGTAAAAGTTGATTGAAGATACATGATATAGGAAAAACTTCTGTAATTATTTCAGTTCCATTTGTTTGACGATACATCGGTGTGAAGTAAAATGTAGGTATTTTAACAGCTGCGTGTTTGTGTAT
>NW_019761146.1:0-362 GCF_002891405.2 Cryptotermes secundus | reverse complement strand
AGTGACTACAGACGGGACCTGGATTTATTGACCACTTGTACACGCCACTCGAAACTGCAAGTAATTACAACCGTATCGCTGATCTCCACACTCTACAAATCGCTACACGCTAAGTCTTTTCCCAGCTTGCTACCTGCAACAAGAGATCCCTGGCAATGGATTCTAACAGGGGAGATTCTTCAGCTTCCTGCGCTCGTGTCGTTACTGTCCGGCGAATGTCTCACAGCTGAACCCACTCAGCCGGCCTGTGGTACTCGCTATATAGCCTCGGGGGGACCCAACAGAGAACATCGCCTCCAACAGGCCTTCTACTGTTATGAACGGTTGCCTGACGATAGCCCGGATATCGTTGACGCTATCAA
>NW_019761145.1:0-362 GCF_002891405.2 Cryptotermes secundus | reverse complement strand
GTTCACCTGGCTGCTGAATTCCAAACTCGCCTCATCTGTCACACACAAACAAGACCATTATTATAGTGGGCAGTAGGAGGAGTCCATGATCACTTATGATGCCCCAGTGGGGTGAATGAGGTTGTTAAATATGAAATCAGCAGGGCCAAACTTAGTAAACTGCAGAGACTGGCATGTTTCAGTTCAACTGGAGTCATGAGGATGAGTGCTCTACTTTTCCGCAAATCTGTCGAGAGATATTATCTGTAGAAGACAGACATTCCTCACATTAAGTAAGGGTGTTAAACATTGCTCCAGGACATTCATCTGAGTTTGGAGGAGGAATTTCTAGTGCAACAATCCAAATCACCAAATCATACTCA
>NW_019761144.1:0-362 GCF_002891405.2 Cryptotermes secundus | reverse complement strand
TCTGGTGTCTTAGCAAGCTGTCATACTGATATTTATTGCCTTCTGGTGTATTTGATTTAATATTCTATTTACATATCATCTAATTACTACACAATGGCGTTAAAATTACAAGCGACAGGATAGACATGTTGGTCCACTTTGTAACATATTTGATTATATTTTGAGTGCAATTAGAAATTTGACATACTTAATGTCAAGGAATCTGATATTGCCTAATTTTATTCTGGGTATGAGTGAACTTCAGCATTGTCATCGACTTCATAAAAAGAAATGCATTTTATAGAAATTGACTTACTATCGCGTGTATGGCTGCGCCATCGCTCAAGCAGTTAGTCGCTGGCTTCCAACCGCGGCGGCCCGGG
>NW_019761143.1:0-362 GCF_002891405.2 Cryptotermes secundus | reverse complement strand
TTGGCGCTGATGGCCGCAACTTGCTGAAAGGTAATCAAACTGTGAGGCGCCGTCTTCGATTAAATCGCAGTTTTGTGTTTAGGGCGTACTGTGAAGGATCCCAGTTTTTGAGTAAGAAAGTTCATATTCAACGAGAGTCCACACGCGGTGTGCAGATGCTGAATTTTGGTTTTCTAGACCAGACGTTATGTCCGGATATTATGTAAAACGTTATAAATTCAATTAAATTAAGAACTGTTTGTTTACTTGAGCGTAAAGTGCAAATATATGATTTATCGTGGAGTAGAGGGGCTCTCTGTGATTCGCCATGTTATTTAACTCTTTCTTTCTAATATTGTATTTCTTTTTGAATTATTTTTACT
>NW_019761142.1:0-362 GCF_002891405.2 Cryptotermes secundus | reverse complement strand
GTGCCTCATCCCCCACTCTACTCCCCGTTAGACCCAGACGAGTCCGCAATCTCCACACTACCATCCTTCCCGTGTTTCTTTTCAAAAACATAATGATAAACTAAGCAACCTACACTCTTCAATCCTGAAGATGGAAGCACCATGTGGCTCCGAAACAGTGTCAATATCTGCCACAACCACACGGTGTAAGAATTCGCGAACAGAATCAACATGAAGAAAACACATTTTCTCCTGCGATTTTAAAAAGTAATATGCTCTCTGGCTGTCGTTATTTGTGCACGTAACGACAGGCAGCACAGTGTTACTTAATGATTGACATACAGATTAAGCGTTCTTTACAAAGTAAAATAAACAATATATGT
>NW_019761141.1:0-362 GCF_002891405.2 Cryptotermes secundus | reverse complement strand
GGGGCTGTAGCGCCACAGGAAAAAAAAATGTACAGCATCCACCTCAAAAACTCGACCTATATACACGGGGATATTCTGAATTGCCTACAGCAAAACATTTCTAGCCATGTTTCGTTCATAGAAATGAATGTTTTAAACTGTCCAGTAGTTCGTGGTCGTGCTCCATCCTGTTTAAAAGTATTACATTTAAATCACAGTCCATTCAATCCTCTTTGCTACGTGTTTCGGCCGTACCCGGCCGTCATCAGGCAACTGTGTATCTGGCTAAAACCGGTAAATTGTATTTTCCACTGTATTTAAAATAAATTAGTTCTAATTTAAAATATATCAATGTCATTCCATTCGTCCTCATCCGTTCTTCT
>NW_019761140.1:0-362 GCF_002891405.2 Cryptotermes secundus | reverse complement strand
GCAGTGACAGGAAGGCTTTGCGAAACACGACTCACTTCTCGATCCCAAGGGAAATTGAAACGAACAGGAGCCTTACAATTTCAAGGTCTATTTTCTGCACGATTACTAAACTTTCTATCTCATGGCTGTGGGAGTTGCGTGAATTCCCTTCTGGGACATGGAGTTGCAAGTGTTTTTGTATTCTGTTTGTACCGATGCGAGTTACTCTTCTGAATGACTGGAATCAAAAAAGTGTTTCAGTTCCTCAGATCGGCACGTGCTACGTTCTATTGAAGGGAACTTGTGCGCGGGCCAGGAACAAAACGCAGCCAGTAACAGAATTAGAACTGAAGCCCAGAACAAAGCAAACAAGACTTATAGAC
>NW_019761139.1:0-362 GCF_002891405.2 Cryptotermes secundus | reverse complement strand
GAATAAAAAGAGTGAAATTTTGAAAATAATTGATGTCTTGTATTTCTAATGAACACAGTCCTAACAGAACCTGGACATACTGTGTATGTCTTCCCCCCACACGCCACCCACCTTCATTATGCAGTAGATTACTGATGTTGTTTTAAAAATAAAATATCACTTATTTGTGTGTTTAGATCTATTAAGCACATACAAAAGGTTAGGGGGAATCTTCCCTTTAAGTTTATTACAGTATCCGAGAAAATCAGGGACATGTGGTAGCGTAGTTGGTTGAGATACTATACTACAAGCCAGAAGTTTGTAGGATCAAATCCCAATGAGGTGGATCTTTTCAATTTGCCTAATCCTTCCAGCCACACTAT
>NW_019761138.1:0-362 GCF_002891405.2 Cryptotermes secundus | reverse complement strand
TTACGAGTATATTTCGATTGGCGCGGTAGGCCTACGAGGAAACAGAGGATATAAACTTGTACTGTCTCCCAATTAACATAAGCACACTTACAGATATTTCTCACACCGTCTCAAGATTCCTAATGGACCCAAACACGTGTTAACTTGTACCGTGACACTTTTACCTTTGGATATGAATTTTCAATCTTATTTTAATCACCTCAAGGCCAGATTGTTTTCATGTCTTAGAGACACTTAGAAGACTATAAAGTTGAGGTTCTCATGCCGGTGGTTATGAACATAGGCAATCTTGACTGTTTGCTGGATGCTTCAGTCTGGTTTATTACTTGGCTCATTTTAATTCTGAAGATGGAGGCGATATT
>NW_019761137.1:0-362 GCF_002891405.2 Cryptotermes secundus | reverse complement strand
GTAGCTGCAGATTTGGCTTCTCAAGAAGGGCTCAACTCCATAAGTTAGTAAGTAAGTAAATATATATTATAAAATTCCAAAGGACTTACCTGTAGTTTTTTCCTGAAACTTCAGCCATGTTGATTTTGTAAAAAATAATCACATTATATACAATAATCCTTTGTTCAGACTGTACACAAGTACAAACTGCATCAGTTCACAGTTTATGATAACTCCATTCAGTGCTCACACTCTGACGCATGTGCGCCACTGGTCGAAGCAGTACTCGAGACACAGACCAACATCACACTTTTTACAATAGAAAAGGGTGCTCCTGGTTTTCTTATTTAGTGAACACACATGACAATGTCTTTGTTTCCCTT
>NW_019761136.1:0-362 GCF_002891405.2 Cryptotermes secundus | reverse complement strand
TTAAATAAAAGTGGATGTGATTTCTGGAAGGTCCAACAGCAGGAGAAAGGTGAACAAAGTGTATGAAATTTCAGCCGGAAACCGGAAGTAAAGAGAACGCCTGGATACCTAGCCACAGAAGAACGGACAGTACTAACTGGGGCTTGGAAAAGAAATATGATGCTTGGTTGTGGACTAAACTGTCCCAGGATAAGGTCCTGTGACGGGTACACGTCAATACGGTTACGGGCTTTCGGTTCCTGTAAAAGGCGAGGAAATGTATTACCAGCTGGACGACTGGCAGTTCTAGAGAAACGCTCATCTCTACAGAGTGAGTGAATGAGCAAGTGAATATATGGTTGACTTGAAAGGATTCTG
The DNA here is from genome assembly GCF_002891405.2 of Cryptotermes secundus. Taxonomy (NCBI): domain Eukaryota; kingdom Metazoa; phylum Arthropoda; class Insecta; order Blattodea; family Kalotermitidae; genus Cryptotermes; species Cryptotermes secundus. The sequence goes on along the minus strand of NW_019761136.1, from coordinate 5 downwards.
ACGAT
>NW_019761135.1:0-362 GCF_002891405.2 Cryptotermes secundus | reverse complement strand
GAACCCGCGACCTTCTGGCTTGTAGCATAGTGCCTTAATCAACTGCACTACCAAGTGCCCGCTAGATCAGATATAATTTATTCCTTAACTATCTTAGTGCATGGAGGAACGTCGTTTTTGATACCCTAACAGTTGTTTAACTCTTCGAGAAATTCACAGCCTTTTATAGAAACCAAAAGCTGATCACTATTTCATAAGACTCGCCACTACGCCATGTCTTATGGCAGTTAAAATGAGTCCACAGCCCCCACATTCCGTTTTTTAATATTTATTTTAGACTAATTTCTTTATTTTCAAAAATTAATAGGAGGTTTATGAGACAACCTTGCTGATTGTGTGTCTGTTCGTCCGTCCATCTGTAT
>NW_019761134.1:0-362 GCF_002891405.2 Cryptotermes secundus | reverse complement strand
GGTTTGTCAATAATAAAGCATGTTACTTTACAAGAAATGTTACTCAAGACTTTCAGTATGACCCTCATATATCAGATGATTTATTTATTTTGATTTTTAAGTTTGTAGGATCCTTGTCTGATATGATAATGATAGTGTCATCCGCAAACAAGATTGTGTAGATAGGTCTCACATAATTTTTTGCAAGTCATTAATGTATAACAAAAATATTACTGGACCCAATACGGAGTCTTGAGGCATGCCATATTCTATTCCTTTCCATTTGGAACAACACTTATTTCCATTGTTACATAGAATTACTCTCTGGTGTCTTCCTCTTAAGTAAGATCTCATAAGTTTTTGTGCAATTCCTGTAATTCCAT
>NW_019761133.1:0-362 GCF_002891405.2 Cryptotermes secundus | reverse complement strand
TCAAATCTTTTAAATAATATGTACTTTGCAATAATAATTGTCATATGTGAACTAAAGTTAAACCGCTACAATGGCAAATATTTGTGCTGTAATCCCCTCCCGGTATACTGGTGTACCATAGATATTGTCAGAATGTCCCTCAATATGGCAGTGAAAAGGTGGTCACCCTGCAGGAACTGCCCTCTCAGGTTCCATACCCAGTACATGGTATGTACTGCACCAGCATGCTCCCTCCACCCTGTAACAGGCCATGGAAGCCGATGTTTGTGAGATGTTGAAGCTTCCACATTTTCTAGATGATCAGCTCACAGATGGCATGAGGTTGTCAGCCTTACATACTGGCTGTCCTTTACCCCCAGGAA
>NW_019761132.1:0-362 GCF_002891405.2 Cryptotermes secundus | reverse complement strand
CATCACTGTGACGACCCCTGAGGGCTCCAAACATTCAAGATTACAATGACGTACATCCACAAGCCGTTTCAGACAGAGTATGAACTGTTCGTTACCGCGGTAATGCTGGTAATGCAGCAATGCAAACACAGAATTGCACCCCCCTCGAAGCGCCTCGTTCCGTGACCCTGACGTACTGAGCGGATCCCAGTAGAACTTTTCAAGAAATTCGCATCTGAATTCGTTACCATGAACATCGTCCCTAACCACTCCACACCTTGCCACCTTCTATTCTGGTACTATTCTCCCATCTGCACCAGAGTATTCCAAAGGCCTTCTTACCAAAACCTTGCATGCATTCTATTCTGTCCTGTGCGTGGTAT
>NW_019761131.1:0-362 GCF_002891405.2 Cryptotermes secundus | reverse complement strand
TAACTAACTAACTAACTATGTAAATCTCTTGTTTGAAATCTAGGCTTTAGGTAGAACTGGTGTAGGAAAGACTGAAACAGCTTGTGTGGAATATTTAAGACGTGTTTTTGAATATAGGCTATGTGTGGATGCCCGAAGAGGTCTCCGCTATAAAGTCTCCCGTGGAAGCAAGAGTAAAATAAGACCATCAAGCAGGAAGTGACCCGCAAAAGACTTCATATTGGCTAGCTACGGTGTCTGGATAGACCATTCTTAATAACGATTACTTTCTTATATATAATTCAGAGAAGGTTTCTTTATCGCAAATAAATTGGCGTAGCAGCAGAAGCAGCGGTAGTGGAGGTGGTAGTAGTAGTAGTAGT
>NW_019761130.1:0-362 GCF_002891405.2 Cryptotermes secundus | reverse complement strand
TGTAGAAACTGAAGAAATGAAAGGATATAAGATCTCCTGAACAAGATTTGAACTCGGGACCATTTGAATACGAAGCAAAAGAACTACCTAATCCATTTCGACACTGGGTGTTTATTATTTCAACCGTGATGAATTATTACTGGTCTAATTAACAACGTCGTATCAACTACTTATTTTATGCACCACCTAATTTAACGGTAACTTAACAGAATATAACTGAAAAGTGCTGACAAATTTTGGGCAAGAATTCCACACAGCAAAACAAGAAAAATGTCCATTTTGTTCGGAAACATAATTTGTGAGTTATAGCTGAAAGAATGCGTGCTGTGTTCCGGCACATTTAGCCGTGCTGTGCGAGATGT
>NW_019761129.1:0-361 GCF_002891405.2 Cryptotermes secundus | reverse complement strand
GGTGGGAAGCCAGCGAATAACCGCTTGAGCTATGGCGCGGCCTACACGGAAAAGTAAGAATCTTTGGGTTATTTAAGACAACTCTATACTCGAATGACTACACAAAGGTAAGGATATGCAAGTTATCGGATGTGGCACTGGATATTATGACGACTATGACTGCTGTCTTCTAGGATTTGATGCTATAGTTTGGTACAATACACAGTTACCGGAATTTTAGCGGAAATACTGCATTCACTTCAGGGTTGAAATTACTTCAATTGAATCAGCTATTTAGAGGAAGATGAAATCTATGATATATGAAATCGCACGGAATGAGCTCAAGAATGGGTATCAAATTGAATATTTCCCTTTAAAATTA
>NW_019761128.1:0-362 GCF_002891405.2 Cryptotermes secundus | reverse complement strand
CCATGCATGTTACATGCCCCGCCCATCTAATTTCCCATTATTCGATCGTCCTTATAATGGCACGGGAAGAGTATACATTACACTGCTCCTCGTTGAGTACCTTTAAGCCAATTTACAGGATCGTGTCCCCCATTTCTCGCCAGTGAACGAAATTTCAACACGTAATGCATTCAGAGCTGCTCTTATCTGTGTGGAATAGAGGAACTTCGGCTGTGACGTGGCCCTCCCTCACGCCTTGCATCCAGACAAGACCAAGTGTTGACTGATGTGGAGAACCTAATGACAGCATCTGTCGATTAGTGCTCCATAGTTTTGTACTCGTATCGTCAGTTTAGCTAATTGACGTCATTCATATAGTTTAC
>NW_019761127.1:0-362 GCF_002891405.2 Cryptotermes secundus | reverse complement strand
AATATGGTAGAGTAGTTGACAATATTAAAATGAATCTTTGAGAACTAGGTTGTGCCGGTGTTGACTGGATTCTACTCAGGGATCAGTGACGGGCTGTTGTGAACAAGGTAATGAAATTTCGGTTCTATATGTGGCGGGGAATTTCATGACTGAGCGACTACCAGCTTTTCAAGAATCACTCTCCTCCATGGAATTGGTAATTTTATCTAGTATAGAAGAATTTCTGTTCGAAGAGTCATGGCAGCATTTACACAGTTCTCGCCTGTGTTACGAATGGTAGTGAATATATTGAAACAATTCATTAATTAATTTGTACTGAATGTGAAATTGAAAGTGCTAATACGTTTAGAAAAATATGCTGA
>NW_019761126.1:0-362 GCF_002891405.2 Cryptotermes secundus | reverse complement strand
GTGAGCGGTTATATGCATCACCTGCGGAATTGTTAGCAAATTCATTGGGCCGGTTCTATACGATTCATCCTGTAGTTGGATAGGCACATCTGTGGGTAATGTACAGCCGACATCCCGTTACCACGGGTGGAGCCGGGACCGTACTGTTCTTGACGATCTCTGCTAAGCTAAGTGGACTCACCAGTAAAGCAAGAACAGGAACTTCAGTGAGGCTACACAGCAAGAGGCTAGGAAACCTAAAATTATTGTATTTTGGCTTAACATGTAAATAGTGTAGAATAATAATATTAATGACGATGTGTCTGAACTTACTCTGAACCCCCCGTCAGAAGAGATCACGGTAGCACCTTGTGGTAAAAAAA
>NW_019761125.1:0-362 GCF_002891405.2 Cryptotermes secundus | reverse complement strand
GGGCCCCCACGACCTGTATAGCTTTTGCAATGAGTTGTAAGTCAAAAGACGGAGACAAAGTTATAACATCAAAATTGATTTTCGGTAAAAATTTGATGTGAATTTTATAACATTGGCTCAGGATACGGAGCACTAAGAGCCTCTTGCGCAGTGTTAAACCTTCTAGTCTGGTTCGTAAGACTTGGCTAACGGCCTGCCAGATAATGAAATGAAGCTACCCGCGTGAAATATTAAATCTGTCTAACAATAAACTCTTATCTTCCAAATGTGATTCATGGATGTACTCGCATAAAACACGTTGACATTTCAGTGGAAAATCGTTATGGTTGTCAGCATCACGCTTGATCACAGTACATTTAGTT
>NW_019761124.1:0-362 GCF_002891405.2 Cryptotermes secundus | reverse complement strand
CTGTTTATTTTTCAAAACATAACGTTTTGGAGACTGGATTCTGTTTTCGTGTTCGTGTAAAACCTACCCAGTTGGGCCCAATCTCCGGTCAAGAGATAGGAAGTGGCTTTGTCGATTGGGTTCAACTTAGTAGGTTTTACCTGAACACGGAAACAGAACCCAGTCTCCGAAACGTTGTGTTTTGAATAACAAACAAAGGACAGTTTCAAACACAGAAAGACGATGGATAATGTCCAAAAACATAATATTTTTGTTTATAGAGAAGTTCATATTCGCTTGTTACGGTGATTGTCATTATAGGGACAGATACTTGTAGTTATGTTCTCGATGTTAGTGGCATAGTACTAGGAAACGTAATTACA
>NW_019761123.1:0-362 GCF_002891405.2 Cryptotermes secundus | reverse complement strand
TATTACCTCTGTTTATTGTCTATAAAGACTAAATTTCTTTTAAATAATATATAAAATTGTAGTTCGTACCTCACAAGAAACCCATTACATCTCCGCTACGAAGCCAAACCGGTTAATGCTGATTCGTGAAACAATCGTTCATTGTGAGAAACAGGAAACAAATACACTCTGTAGCTAAAATCAGACTTATAGTATCTTAAAAATGGTGGTGCATATACTAACCATACTGGGGGAGGCGTGCTACAGCTCAGACGGTTAGTCGCTGGCTTCCCGCTGAGACGGCCCGGATTTGAGCCTGGGTCAGGTCACGTTGGATCTGTGGTGGACAAAGTGGGGCAGGTTTTCTCAGAGTACTTCGGTTT
>NW_019761122.1:0-362 GCF_002891405.2 Cryptotermes secundus | reverse complement strand
ACTGAAGCTGCCTGTAAATGTCACCAAGCTTGCAGCTCCCCTCTATTATGAAGAAATGAAGGCTGATAAGTTGGAATGTGGGGTTGGTATTGCATTTGCAGTTAAATACACAACATTTTTAATATAGTTTGCTTTAAAGAAAAAAGGGGGTATGTAAGATCACCATGCTGATTTGTGTGTGTGCATGTGCGTGCATGCACACATGGCTTTTGTATGTGTACCTGCCCTCCATTTTGACTTTGGCACCACTTGACCAGTATTCATGAAATCTCTTAACTCTGTAAATGAGAAAGTGAGTTCAACTGTTATGCTTCTAACTTGTATTTGGGAGGTGTCCAGTTAAAACTTTGGCTGGGACACCC
>NW_019761121.1:0-362 GCF_002891405.2 Cryptotermes secundus | reverse complement strand
TACACTCACCTCAACAGATTCCTTGAATACTGAAACCGTTACCGAAATTTATATTTCGGTCTTATGTGAATTATAATAATGTCAGCAATATTTATAAGACTATAATCGACATCGATGTATCCTTGATCCCTGTCTGTTTCCTATTTCCCTGGGGGTAAAGCGGCCAGAGCATGAAGCTGACCACTCGCCTCCATCTAATGCCAATGTGAAGAATGGCGTTATGCCTCCACTTCTCTGTATGTCTTCATGGTGTAGTGCTTAATTAATGAAGCACAGGGACATCTTTACCTTCACCATTAGATAGAAAGGGCAATAGTATACCTTCATGGTATGGTACTCAGGTATGTTTATCAAGCCATTTT
>NW_019761120.1:0-362 GCF_002891405.2 Cryptotermes secundus | reverse complement strand
CAGCTCATTTCGTCGGGCCGGTTCTATATGAATCACCCTGTACATTTTCCGAGTTAATTTGCCATTCCAAAGTAATTAAAGCGAGACTTTGAGATCTCTTAAGAATTAGGAGGAGAGGCAAGAGGAAATGTTCACGCAGCATTAGTCTGATGCTGCTGCTTAAATAAATGCTTCAGTTCCTTCATCTATACGAAATACGCGAAAGTATTCGCGTTCTCTGCATTACGAAGACATTGAGTATTGAGACAGAAGCAAGGAGGAATAGTTCACGCAGATTTAGTCTGATGGTACTTGTTAACCAGATTTTTCAGTTTCTCTATCTGTACGAAAGGATTCGTGTGCTTTGCATTCCGAAAGCATTG
>NW_019761119.1:0-362 GCF_002891405.2 Cryptotermes secundus | reverse complement strand
TTCCTTAGGTCTAAATAATTGTAATAGGTCAGTTTCAGTTAACTGGTCTGTCCATGTAGTGGATGGATGGGTCATGAATTAATGAATAAATTACTTTTTTAAATAGTTTCAGTTTGTGGCGTGACCTTTCATCAGTTTTCCCCTCAATTTTAAAGCAATTTATGTATTTCTAATTGCCTTTTTATAAACATCAATATCTACTGCTTTCAACTGTTAGTGGTAGGAGCATTGAATCACGGAGCAAGTTATGAGAAGAATATGTAGTATGCATGTAGAAAAATAAATTTGGCCTATATAGCGACTAGAAGCAGGTGTAGTGTAGTCGATAGCCGATTGGCTACGGGCTGGACAACTGAGGGGTC
>NW_019761118.1:0-361 GCF_002891405.2 Cryptotermes secundus | reverse complement strand
GATTCGATGATCGGCTGCTTCCCTTGGCCCAGGGTGGCGGAGATCGAGTCCCGCACCCACGGTAGTGGTCCCCCTAAGAGGTTCGGCCTGTCCCAAAGGGACGTGTTTTTCTAGTTCCAAGTACTGTCTTCGTGTATTTAATACCTTCAAGATGCAATACCTGGTGCTGTTGTCATGGCGGTTTGCCCTAAACCCTTTAGTACTCTTACAGTGTTTACGAGTACCCGTTTTCATATTTTTTCGACTTCGTCGTCTGTCTCTAGGCCTTTCAACTCTGCTAATTCGTCTGACGTCAGAACTAGGCTCGCAACTCGGGCCACGTACGCTCCTGGCGTACCTAATTCAAGGGGCTCAATCAACA
>NW_019761117.1:0-361 GCF_002891405.2 Cryptotermes secundus | reverse complement strand
GTAGGATTGCAAGCGAAACGGCCGCGAATTAACCCAGTGCGGAAATTGAATTAATGCAACCCGAACACGGGGCAGACAAAGATGTTGCACTAGTTACTGCTTGGGGTGCCAAGCCCTGGCTTCTCCAATACAGCACGCTCTAGAGAGCTGGTCTGCTTCAAATTAGATGCACGCAAACAGACCTGGTCATATTTGCTATTACCTCACTACTAACTAACTGCACGGAGCCGAGCCCTTCTTGAGAAGACACCAGTTGTGTGGCTGTTCAAGAACTTCCCAGCATTTTATGGGCCCCGAAGGCTCATTACCATGTTCTCAAGAGCCCTCCACTGGTCTCTATCCTGAGTCAGATCAATCCAGT
>NW_019761116.1:0-361 GCF_002891405.2 Cryptotermes secundus | reverse complement strand
ATCAGCTCCATGAGTAAGTGCGTAAGTACATATTTACACACTCTGTTATGAAAATACACAGAAAGACTTCGAAAAAGATGCCATGATTTTGATGCATAATGTCCACAACAGACTAATTAGGCTTCATATTAGAAATGAGAACAATAATGGTAACACTTTATATATTACAAAGCTTTAAACTTATCACTAGATGGAGGTGAGCAGTTAGCTTCATGTCCCTGCTGCTTTACTCCCAGGGAAAAACCACAAGTACCCATTGCATAGGAGGCTGGTTATACGCCACAGCTACAAAGAAGAGCAGTGTCTCCCTGTGTGGGTGCCGCTGCTTATCTTTAACACATATTAAAGATAAGCAGCGGCA
>NW_019761115.1:0-361 GCF_002891405.2 Cryptotermes secundus | reverse complement strand
TGTGTGGCAAAAGGTTCACATTGCTTACCCATCTGAAGGCCCATACTTTGGTTCATACAGGGCAGAAATCACATATCTGTGATATCTGTGGCAAGAGATTCAGTCACCTAGGCAGCTTGAGGATACATGCATTACTTCACACAGGAGAAAAACCTTTCAGTTGCAATATGTGCGGTAGATCTTTTACTCAGAAAAACAACTTAAAGACTCATATAGCAGCTCATGCGGGTCAGAAACCACATGTTTGCAGTGTCTGTTGTAAGAGTTTTGCTCGGCATGGACATCTTAAGACACATGCAATTGTCCATTCTGGACGGAAGGAATTTTGTTGTGATGTCTGTGGTTCCAGTTTTACTAGGAA
>NW_019761114.1:0-361 GCF_002891405.2 Cryptotermes secundus | reverse complement strand
GCGTTGCTAGCTTTCTAGTTTTGCGTTGCTAGCTTGCTAGCTTTGTTTGCTTGCTTGCAAGCTTTGTTTCCTAGCTTGCTAGCTTTGCGTTACTTGTTTCCTTTGCGTTTTTTCTTGCTAGATTTCGTTGCTAGCTTGCTAGCTTGGCGTTGCTATCTTCCTAGCTTTGCGTTGCTAGCTTATTTGAATGTTAGAATTGTGTTGCTAGCTTGATAGATTTTCGTTGCTATCTTGTTAGGTTTGCGTTGCTAGCTTGCTAACTTTGCAATGCTAGCTTGCTAGCATTGCTTTGCTAGCTTGCTATCTTTGCGTCGGTACCTTGCTAGTTTTGCTTTGCTAGCTTCCTAGCTTTGCGTTGCTA
>NW_019761113.1:0-361 GCF_002891405.2 Cryptotermes secundus | reverse complement strand
ACCTCCTGCAGTTATGCCCTAAAGTCGTGAAACACCCTGTATGTTCGCGTGAATTTACGTGTCACATTTACACAGTACACGTCGGTAGCTAAGTTAGTATGTCTGTGGCGTGGTTGGAATAACTTCGTGTCGTCTTCCGTGTGTCCATCTCGTACCTACCTGTGTCTGCATGCATCTGTACCCCTAAATACATATACACAACACGATGCATAACATAGAAAAGCCCTCAGAACCCTGTTCTTAATAAGCACGCGGCAGCATAGTTGCTTGAGGCACTATGCTACTATGCTACAAGCCGGAAGGTCGTGGGTTGGAATCCCGATGAGGTCACTGGATTTTTCAATTAACCTAATCATTCCAG
>NW_019761112.1:0-361 GCF_002891405.2 Cryptotermes secundus | reverse complement strand
AATGTCTACGGCTGCGGCCTTCTTGACATCGAAAAAGCCTTTGATACCACATGGCACTCAGGTTTGCTTTAAATTTATCAAAATTGCAATTCTTCGACAGTTTGATCAAACTCTCAACGTAAATAGGGTTTCGGTTGAAGGAGAAATGTAAAGGCCAAGGGAAATGCAAACAGGAGTGCCACAAGGTTCGGTATTGTCTCCTACTCTTTTCAATCCGTACATTGATGATGGCCCCCAAACTCATGGTGTTCACCTAGCCCTATTTGCGGACGACAACAGTCTGTATGCGACTAATCGCAAGGAGGCATTTTTTGTCAAAAAACTACAGCGTGGTCTCAGCTCAATGGAGACATGGTTTGAC
>NW_019761111.1:0-361 GCF_002891405.2 Cryptotermes secundus | reverse complement strand
TTTTTTTTTCAAAATGTGGAAAGTAAACCAGAAATAAAGATTTATATCTTCTGGGATGTGGCTCCGTACAGTTTGGTAAATGCTCAACGACGTTCCCGAGGAAGGCAAGCTCTCATCTTCAAGGTAGAACTTCATACTTCCTCGACCCTGAAGCATGTTTCTTCCAAAATCCGGTGAACATCCACCACACTACAAAAGCGACACAACCCTGGACACAGTATCTTCATAGTCACCACTGTCAGAACCTCAAATCTCGCATTCGTAAAAATGGGAAAGAATTTAAGGCCACTTTCAGTGATCCAGGAGGTTCAGAATGCATCTGTTTGAATGACTGAGTTCGTACCTCACAGGAAACCCATTA
>NW_019761110.1:0-361 GCF_002891405.2 Cryptotermes secundus | reverse complement strand
TCCTGCATAACAACCTTCCAAACGTTTCTATGCCCATCATTCACACTATTATCGCCATCAATTCTTTGTATATACACGTATAGTCTTTGCATTTTAAACAGCGTAATTAAATAACGTAAGAATCAGACTGGAATGGCTCACTTGCAGAAGCAAATGGTACCGGAATTCCAGTGCAGATACGGAGAGAGGGTCAAGCTGCCTCCCAAACGTGACAATTCAGATCTTGGACTACATGAAGAGCTTCAACTGAATATAAATTTGAACTGACAGAAATCTGATGGCAGATACAAGTGTTCTGCAGTAAGGTTGATAACATCGCCTCAGTCCACAAGCCTATCCCTCTTCTCCGTCTATCATATTA
>NW_019761109.1:0-361 GCF_002891405.2 Cryptotermes secundus | reverse complement strand
ATGTCAATTGTTGATCATTGATTACAATTAATAATTTTTCACTAATGCAGGTTTAAGTATCTTAATCTTATTGAAAGATACAAGCTGTCACAAATTCGACATCTCTGAATATTGTCACGTAGAATGTGTGACTATGGACGGGGTTTGGATTGGTGAATTGATTTATATACTACTTAAACACACGACTCAGAACTATAAGCAATTACAACGCTATCTCGGATCTACACACTTTGTAAATTACTATAGCATACGCCAAGCCTTTTATTTACTTACTTACTCACTCATGGAGCTGAGCCCTCCTGGAGGAGCTACCAAATCTGCAGCTACTCAAGAATTTACCAGCAATTTATGGAACCCGAAG
>NW_019761108.1:0-361 GCF_002891405.2 Cryptotermes secundus | reverse complement strand
GGGAGTTTTTACGGAACAGAACTGTCAGTATTCTCTTACAGCAAATATAAGGGGTACATAGTTTGGTTCGCTACTGGCAGCTTGTTTCTGCTTTGGAGTGACTCGTATCAGACTAATTCATTCCACTGTCCTAGTTCCCTTTCCTTCTCATTCATTCGTGCAAGTTTGTTCCATCACATGGTAATCGAGACCTAAAGCTTGAACCAAACTGCTCGGTGATGCTTCTTCATTTGTCACGTACCTTATGAGATACATGAGAGCCTTCTCTGAGTCAGTGAGCTTCTCTTTGTCAGGAGAAGCATTCAGTTCACAGATCAGTTTGGGCAGACATGAATTCCTGATGGTGTACATCAACTGGGAT
>NW_019761107.1:0-361 GCF_002891405.2 Cryptotermes secundus | reverse complement strand
GTTAAGCTGTCTCACGCTATACAGTACCTCTCTTGTTAATTTAATGTCCTGAATCTTTTGTGGACACGTGTTTCGAGGGTGTCGGAGAAGGAAGTGCTTTGGAGAATATTGGGATTTCATAAAGACGAAATCAGAGAAGGAGAGAGAAAATTATGTAATTAGGAGTTTCATGAATTGAATTCTTCGACTGAATTATTAGATGATCATTTCAAGGAGGATAAGGAGATTTGAATACATGTAGCAAAAATGAGAAGGGCATATACAATTCCTATAGAAACACAAAAACAAAGTAATCTTCAGATATCTATTTATATATGGAAGTATAGATCAGTGTGGTCGCGGTGCAAGGGCCAAGAAGGCC
>NW_019761106.1:0-361 GCF_002891405.2 Cryptotermes secundus | reverse complement strand
AAGTGGCCGCAGTACAAAGGACTTAATCCCACCCCACTAGCAATAGAAAAAAACTTAATTTCTATTGCTTTTGTAATTACTGAACACAAAAGGGTGCAGAATTTAAAGATCTACATACGGCACTTTTATTAGTTTAACTCACTTCTGCTTGTGTTACTTAAGGGCTTGAACGTGTTTCTTGGCCTAGGTCTGCCTCATTAAGCACTCACCCGAGGGACAAATACTGAGTGCAGGTTATCTGTCTGCAAAATGCACATGTTACTCTTTACAGAATGTAAAGTAGCAGTCCTGGCTTGGGGTGGGGTGAGACTGGGTCCACTTGATACGTCGGCCACTAACTGGCCTATTGTATCAGCCCCCC
>NW_019761105.1:0-361 GCF_002891405.2 Cryptotermes secundus | reverse complement strand
TGTTTGGTGTACATACTTAGGGGAGAATAAAAATCAATATATTTAACTTCGTTGTATGAGCGATAATTGGTGTCATTGCAATTACAACCCCAGACTTTACCCCCAAACAAAAAGAAAAAATACAATGAAAGTAATTGTGTGCTTTTCAGACAGTACAGTAAAATTATTGCACAGGCTTGTATAGCGGTAGCATTCTAGAAACATATTTAGAAAGTATGCGGTTCGAATCTTGTCCCGGTTACCAGCCATTCCGTGTGAAATTTCCTCCACTCTCTTGGTGAATGGTGGTATAGTACACTGAAACAGACCTTTTCCACTCCTTTCCAAATATTTTCCATTTCGTTTTTTTTTAATCCTCCTT
>NW_019761104.1:0-361 GCF_002891405.2 Cryptotermes secundus | reverse complement strand
GACGGAGTGGCGGTGTAACTCCGCCATCTTAAATTCGACACTATATGGAAATGAGTGGTCAGCTTGACACGTTTGCCGCTTTACCCCCAGGATACCACTATCTGTACCCTTTGTATAGGAGGATAGGTGGGCCCCAGCTTCTGGAAGTTATGAAGTTAGTACCGGGAGTCGAACCCCGACTCATTGGTCGTCCAGCCCTTTGAAAGCTGGGTTCTGGCATAATAGCCTGGAAAGACACAGATTTGAATGTTATATGATTGTGGTATGCTTTCCTTCCTGAATTAATCAACCAAAACACAACATTAATCTTCATGGATCTCTTCAAGACTAGAAAGTAAATATTTTCTTTCTTAACGGTGAG
>NW_019761103.1:0-361 GCF_002891405.2 Cryptotermes secundus | reverse complement strand
TATGGGGGAGTGGATGTATAGACCCACGTTTTCTTGATCTCGGCAATGGTTGGAGGTGAGTTGTCAGTTTGACGCCCCGCCCGTTACCCATTGGATTGGAGGCTAGGTGGATCTCAGAGCCGATCTGGACATGAAGAAGTGAAAATTCTTGACCCTACTGAGACTCGAACGGCGACCCCTCGTTCGTCTAGCCCGTAGCCAGTCGCTAATGGAATGGATCATCCGGGCTCTCTGAAGAGCAGTAAGTGTCATAAGTATTATTATAACTTCTTAATCTAAACTGTTATCGGATTTGTGGCTTAATTTACATTCATTACGAACATTATGTGTTAAAAATAAAATTCGCGCTTGGCAGAGTCCT
>NW_019761102.1:0-361 GCF_002891405.2 Cryptotermes secundus | reverse complement strand
CGATATTTAGCAACAATATTGTGATGTATAGACCTCCTGCTAGGCAACGACTCTGTAAACACATTCCCGTGGTAGCCAATACGCGCAACAATAGGACGTCCATTTCTGGGAAACGGATCAATAACCAAGCCTTCTCAAAAATAGAGAGGGTGCTTTTTGTGCGTGGACCGTGTCGAGGGGTCATAAAGAGACGAAGAAGGTCGTTTAAGTTAGTTGCTGGCAGACGCTGGGAGAGTTCAGTTGAGTCGTCAAGAATTGGGTCGAGTTCTGGAAATGACGGTCAAAAGTGATTGAGAAGAAACTGCAAGAAAGGAATTAAGTTACAGTGAGACTGATAAATCCGTTGCCAGGATACGACTAT
>NW_019761101.1:0-361 GCF_002891405.2 Cryptotermes secundus | reverse complement strand
TCATTCCATGGTCTTCCTTGCTCACCATTCATAATGTACTCATTTCAGATTATGTGATTCACTTGATCTGTATAAAGTAACAAATGAAATGAGATTTTCCACTGGGCATTAAATTAATATGGTTATATTTGTGCCTGACATGCTTTGCATTAACTAGCCAACTTCAGGTTCTTTTTTTAAATAAATTACACAATTGAAGAGTACAGTCTCTGGGTTGTAATGCTGTACAGTTTAGAGAAACCCAACCTTTGGAAAAACATATCGCTTCCATTCTCATGGTTGAAAAGTAAGCCATGTAAGACACCAGCAGAAGGAGACAGCAAGCTGAAGACATTATTAGAGCTCTTAATGGTTACAGTGG
>NW_019761100.1:0-361 GCF_002891405.2 Cryptotermes secundus | reverse complement strand
CTAATTATATTTGGAGAAGAGTACAATTTATGAAGCTCCAAAACATGCTCATAGACCATGTCCATACAGACCAGTTCATTTAACTTCCCACCGAGATCTATGACCCAAGTGGACATTTTGTAGGTCTACGTAAGAAATATGACAGCAGGAAGCTTAGAAGGCTGGCTGCTTGAATACACGTACCCGTGAATACGAAGTTAACTCTCTGTGTACGAGTATGCCTTCTGTTATTTTCAGTGCATCCAGCAAACATAATAGGATTGTTTCTAGCTTGTATGCCTGATGACATTCTTGACATTGATAGCAGATCCTATTGGGAAACACAACAGGCATAGATTAAATATTACTTGAAACACAAATG
>NW_019761099.1:0-361 GCF_002891405.2 Cryptotermes secundus | reverse complement strand
CCACGTCTTAAGTGCCTTCACCGACAGCTCTTTGTATCAAGAAGGTTTTGGAGAAGAAAATTAACCGTGGTCTTGGAACGCCACAATTACTCACCAGATCTCTCCGTTTGATTTCCTTGATGTCAAATTAATTGTCAGTTGACCATGTTTTGAAAGCGTGGACGAGATTCAGAAGCTTAAAACGGCCTTTGCAGGAGAATGACTCCTGGGACTGCATCAGCAGGTGAATGCAAATCCGGGATTCATGTGTGTAGCTGCAGGAGAGAACTGCTTTGAAGGAGACCACTGCAGTTCAGAATTAAATTTAATACAGTGATACCTGCGGACCGCCTCTGTGGTCTAGTGATCAGAGTTCCTGCCT
>NW_019761098.1:0-361 GCF_002891405.2 Cryptotermes secundus | reverse complement strand
GGCGTGTGGATGGAAGAGGGAAAGAAGCCGATACAATTCGCATCAGATTTTGTAACAAGATATTACGGTTTCCCAGATTTACCTGAAATAGTGTGGAGCTAGGAAGGGAAAGCAGGGGGGGAAGGTTCTGAGCATAATTACGAAGCATAAGTTACATCAGTTGCAGGTGGATTCTCAGGAAATAGTACGAACTCTTTACGGATAACAGAAAGTAATTCGAAGGAAGAGGGTAGGGCAAAGAAATTAGAGGAAGCATGAAGATAAGAATTAGAATCTATTTGACAGATTTAAACGGAGATTAGTATGTGTAAGGTATGACAAATAATTAAACGATGGCCTAATGACAAAATTATTATTAAAT
>NW_019761097.1:0-361 GCF_002891405.2 Cryptotermes secundus | reverse complement strand
TTTTTTTTATATATTTCTATTCCCTGTATATGTGAGTTACAACCAGGAAACGTCAAATGCCAGAACATTTCCCCCAAATGCTCTGTTTCTCTTATCTTTCTGCCTGGGCTGCTTCAATGGGTCACTTAAGGTCTAAGCACGACTGTACTCTGTCTTATCTCAACCCAAGAATAAAGTGACTAAAAATTAGCAAAATACCAGGGCTTCGCCCGGGATAGGTTTCTGTCTTTACCAGTATCACATCATATATTATCCAAAAAATGAAGGAAAGAATGCGATTCTGCTACAACATTCATTGTTAATTCTGGTCGGGTCGGCATATATTTGTTTTTTTAATAAATTGATGGACTGACAGAGGACT
>NW_019761096.1:0-361 GCF_002891405.2 Cryptotermes secundus | reverse complement strand
TGGTTATCCAAGTTATCTGTAATCGAGGTGAGAAGGCATATAATACGGATACAATTTACTCTATCCTGTGTTAGTAATGACTATTATCTAGGATGTGTTGAGCAAATTTCTATTTGAATCTGTTACATCATATATCATGAATCTGCTATTTAAAGAGGGTTTTAAATGTATGTCCTGTCAGCCTTATGCATTTCATAGGGCATTGGTTGCTTCTGCTTGTATAATGTAACTTTGATCTCTAGCAGGTAATAGCTTTATGGCTGTATCTGTTTCAATAGCTAGTATTTGTTTACATTTCTTGTGTTTGTGGTGCATTTTGTATTTTTAATTTTTATTCAGGTGTTGGTTTCTATTATAGGGG
>NW_019761095.1:0-361 GCF_002891405.2 Cryptotermes secundus | reverse complement strand
TATAAGTTGGACTGGTATGTGTAACAACTGATAATGGGTATGTGAACATGTGACTTACAAAGGTGCTGATAAATTTAGAATCTCAAGTAGAACTGGCAACAGCAGAATAATATCAAGAACCCCAACTGTGTTCACTGCTAAGAATGTGCCAAAATATTTTTTTCTTATTTAATTAATAGCTTATATATAATTTACCCTCAATAATATTGAATAAAAAGTAAATTTGTTCTGAGTAGATTTGAGTAGAGAAGTAATCCACTGATGTTACTATGACAAGCTCTGTAGAGGAATGGTGATCATTTTAATCTTCATCACATGCGGGTTGTGGTAGGTCAGACGGGCGCTGTCTCCTGAATGTTCT
>NW_019761094.1:0-360 GCF_002891405.2 Cryptotermes secundus | reverse complement strand
GCCGACAAGCGGCGGTCGCTCGGTCGGTATAGTTCGCTTGCGGGCATGGGACGGAGTTTGCTTTCCGGTTTGTGTGTGGGAGGAAGCGGCTGTGAGATAAATTAACGTACTGTACTGGTATTTGGCCAGCGGGACTGAGGAAAAGCGAGACAACCTCAAGATAACTGGTGGCTCAGCCGAAATAAGAACCGGGCTCTTCCCGGATACATTTTCAAAACATTATCGTTCGGGACTTTCACTGTGGGTGTCAGGTGACGGGCGCAAAGAATTCTTACCATATTCCTTCCGTTTTCAGAATGCAAGTCAAGTTTAACGTTACCATTTAAAACTTTTCATGTAAGTCGATTAGATTTCGCAGTC
>NW_019761093.1:0-361 GCF_002891405.2 Cryptotermes secundus | reverse complement strand
TATGCAACTGCCATATCTCACATGTGAGCTTTTCTGTTATTGCTGCATAAACTTAGCTGAATTGTGTCATAAGTAGAGGGACAGGAAGTGGAAAAATGAAAGGGAAAAAGATTACCAGACAGTTGGTAATGCCTAGGGACCTAGATTATATTGCAAAATGACCTTTGTTCTTATGTGATGTTGTCCATCACATTTTTATTCAAATTATAAGGAAAGGTTAAATCAACTTAAGCTGATGTTTTCATTATTGAAGGATCTCAAAGTAAATTGACGTCAGTTTTGGCATTGAATGTGTTAAAGTTGTAATGGTACACAAAATGATTTTTATGGCTGAATGCCAGAAATGTTCATTTTACTACAT
>NW_019761092.1:0-361 GCF_002891405.2 Cryptotermes secundus | reverse complement strand
CACACATTGTGTAGGGCGTTGGTTCGAACATGGGCAGGAGCTAGACGTGGCGTGTGGCGTGCATATCCTTGCTGAGAGCGTTACTGTTCTCCGTGTGAGGGGCGGACAGACAGAATTCTTTTCCCGGTGCCCGGCGACACAACATATTGATCGCGGGCTTGACACTCCTCCATGACGTAGCCTCCGTCTGTAGCTGTTGGATTGTTACGCTGTTCGTCGGTGTTTACCTGGACGCCTTCTGTCCTCCACTGTCGACATTTTAGACGCCTTTAATTGTGATGATCATCGTCCTCTGGAATGTGACACCGTACAGTTCGGTTAGTGATTTACCGACGTTTCGAGGATAACATACAGCTTCCAT
>NW_019761091.1:0-361 GCF_002891405.2 Cryptotermes secundus | reverse complement strand
TGCATATTCAAATTTTCTGTTAAGATCTCCTGGCAAACTCCATAAGTGATCCCAACCGTGTCTGCGAGCTCATGGATTGTTTAACGACAGTCTTCGTGGATGAGCTCTAGAATTTTTTCAACATTTTCCATCATTTTGTTGGTGCTTGATCACCCTGAACATTTGTCACCTTCAACTGACACTAAGCCAGCCTTGAAACATGACTGCCATTCAAAAATTTCTGTCCGGCTGTTTCAATAGTGGATTTAGCAGACTTACCGAGCCTCATGCAAAACTTGATGCAGACACATTGCTCGATTTTGCCATCCATTGCACGCAAAACGAAACATGAAGTTGAAAAAGCACTCGTGTAAAAACAATG
>NW_019761090.1:0-361 GCF_002891405.2 Cryptotermes secundus | reverse complement strand
CTCTGACCACTAGAACACAGAGGCGTTTCCTCCCAGAAAAAATTAATTCCAGTGAAATATGACTTGTGTTAATGGATCTGCCTCTATGGGCGGTGAGAGATGTAAGCTGGTTGCCCCTGGAGCCTGGCGCGTAGTCTTAACTTACGCGGATTCTGGTCGTTGTTTGCATATGAAATGTATAAAGGGCAGTCAAATTGAAACGTGTCACCACTGTTGCTGCATATTCACTGTAACCGCTCACTGACATGCAGCAGCCTTGACCACATAACACACTATCACATCCTTGGTCTTTAAATTGGGAGCTTTATCTCTGACACAGAATTTGGTTGGTCAGAAGGAAAATTTGCTAATAATCACAACT
>NW_019761089.1:0-361 GCF_002891405.2 Cryptotermes secundus | reverse complement strand
TGTTCTTCAATGTGACCACATAATTTTTGGTAGAGCGTTTGCCAACATTTTGGAGGAAAGAGCTTCCATAAAACCCATCTTCAATCGTGAGGAAGGAGACAGTAATCCGCCCGAAACTTTAACAAATTTCTACCGGACTTGGCGATGCCTTAGCCAGAAGACAGTCTTCTTCTGTTTTGTGCGATTTAATGTCGTGTAGCCCGGAGAAAGTGAAGGCAAAATCATTAAACAGAATTCTGCTTCCTGATTATGCTGGTTTCTTGCTTGGTTCATGTTTCAAAACTGAAATGGAGGCGACATTTTCTACGAAGAGCTGGCTGACATTCAAGGGACTACATGGCGCTGTATCCCAGAAGATAAA
>NW_019761088.1:0-361 GCF_002891405.2 Cryptotermes secundus | reverse complement strand
ATACTATTGTTGGCTCACGTCATAATTACAGTGTAAAGTATTTGAGGTTCTCACAGCGGTAATTATGAAGAGTAATATTTTCTGGGATATAACGCCTGTAGTCCGACGTTTCGAAGTAACATATCGCCCCCATTTTCAGGGTCGAAGAATACGCCAAGTAAGTTACTGGCGTGAAAGCAGGCGTCAAGCAGAGCAGAGTTACATGGCGTTATACAGAACTGTATACTTAGGTTCGAGCACCGCTCCTCCACCAATACATCGGGAATGCTGTAGGAACAAAAGATGTTTCATAACCACGACTGTTCATGTAGAAAACTGTGTTATATTATGAAGTAAGTAAAGTAAAGTAAAGGTATTCCTG
>NW_019761087.1:0-361 GCF_002891405.2 Cryptotermes secundus | reverse complement strand
AGAAGACTGCTTTCTTCAAAAGTAAGGTTGTTCCTGTACTTAAATAATTAAGTACTACGCCATGAAGGGGAGTGGCTATATAGATCCATTTTTCTTGGCCTCGGCACTAGCTGGAAGTGAGTGATCAGTTTCACGATTCCGGCCGCTTTATCGCCAGGGATAAAGCCGCCAGTATCCATTGGATAGGAGTTTTGATGGATCCCAGAAACGGCCTGAACGACGTAGAGAAGACAAAATTCGTGACTCTAGAATTGATTCAGATTCGATTGATTCAGGGAGATTCGAAGGATTCAGAGTGTGCTCTTGTGTACGTCTCTGGAGTTGAGAGAGATTCGATGATTCAGGATTCGATTCAGAGGAT
>NW_019761086.1:0-361 GCF_002891405.2 Cryptotermes secundus | reverse complement strand
CCCGGGCAGCCGCGGTGGGAATCCAGCGACTAACCGCCTGAGCTAGGGCGCGGCCCTTAGATAACCTACTTAGTATCAACTCAATCGCGGCTTCACTGGATACGCTGTAGCTGACCCGTCCACAACCTCCATGGTGAAACAGGTCCAGTTTAGCTCAGCTGATGGTACAGTTCAGCTGACATCGCAGTCATGCATTATGCTGCTCGTCCTGCAGTGGGAAACATTCCTTGTGGTTTCCAGGAGATCAACAATCTTGTGCTGTCTCTCTCTATTCCATGAAAAAGTGCTCTAAGATCAGTCAATTAAAATCTGTTTTTCTTTTAATATGAGAGGCACTTAGTTCCACATTAACGTATTCCTT
>NW_019761085.1:0-361 GCF_002891405.2 Cryptotermes secundus | reverse complement strand
TGGAGAAGAGTACAAGTTATGAAGCTATCGGTACATAACGGAATGAAAAATGATTCACCTGTTTCTGTTCAAAAACGAGTGAAGTAATTCTGTGCATAAAGCACTTAAACGCTCAAAGGAAACGAGAACCGATGGAAGCATCGACTGTTGTAAAACAGTGAAGTTTGTAAAAACATAGTAAAACCGTAGTTAAAATCTGCGAACTTGTAAACATTTCTTACAAATTTTCTGCATCTGTTGTCAAATAAACATTTCGACTTCCATCTCGAAGCATGCAACTAACCACCCATCTCAAGCCCGCGTCGAAGGCTAAGAAAAACTGGAACTATACCTCCATTCGCAGCCATAAA
Organism: Cryptotermes secundus; assembly: GCF_002891405.2. Classification (NCBI taxonomy): domain Eukaryota; kingdom Metazoa; phylum Arthropoda; class Insecta; order Blattodea; family Kalotermitidae; genus Cryptotermes; species Cryptotermes secundus. Next base: position 11 of record NW_019761085.1, on the reverse strand, counting down.
AATAGGCCTGT
>NW_019761084.1:0-361 GCF_002891405.2 Cryptotermes secundus | reverse complement strand
TCTGTGATTAATGCACCTGCACTTCCTCTGTTTGGGCACTAATGGTCAACATTTTGAACATCTCTAATAAGAACGGCCTGATGACATTTCTCTATCATAATTTCCGCTTGCTTTCGTCGTCTCCTGATATTCATGTGGGCGAAACAGTCTACCTTAGACGATTTTGCCAGATTGAATCCTGTTATGGTTCCTTTGCATTTCGCAATTTTTTTTTACAAAGCAGGGTCGTCAACTGACTGGATAAACATTTTTATCAGGCCGACCTTAGACGTCAGTTCTTTTTTTCACACAACATAGCTAAGAATTAGAAATTAACGTGAATGCATCGTTCTTTGGCCAAACAGGATAACTGCTAACTTTA
>NW_019761083.1:0-361 GCF_002891405.2 Cryptotermes secundus | reverse complement strand
TGCAATAATCTGTCTTACCCACAGCGTCCAGGTCGACTCTTGAGGCCCTCACCCAGTCAAACGCTCCTCAATCTAGTGCAGAAGGTTAAGACTGTGTGGAATTATGCCTCCACTTCCCCATACCACTTCATGGCGTGATAATTAAACACACTGACAACTTTTCTTCCCACTCACTCATTTCATTCATATTGGATTGTCCTTACTGTGATAAATATTTTGTTTAGATGTTCTTCTTTTGCAATTTAAAATCCCCATTATTCGTATGTTGCAAACTGGTGGCTTTAAATGAAAGATATATTTTTTCTTTTGCTTGATAACGTAACACGCCTATTTCAATTAGGATAAAATCGTCAATACAATT
>NW_019761082.1:0-361 GCF_002891405.2 Cryptotermes secundus | reverse complement strand
TACCTTTACCTTTACCATATTCGAAAATAACTAACCTCAGTAACTATAAATGCTCTAGAAGAAGGGCCACAATTTTACAAACTTAGACATACTGAGCCCCGTGAACCCATTTATGTTCTTCTTTTTTTCGTAAAACTTGATTATTCATAGCACTTTTCAATAACAATATACAGAGTGTCCTCGAAGGGAAGATAAATATTCTGGGATGTCCTAGTACCTGTAATTCCATGCAAAAAAGATCATATATACGTGTGTCCTATTACGAACTGTTTCCAAGAAAGTGCTACTTCACTTTACAGTTCCACAATTTTTCATGAGAAAGAGATATTACGTACTGTTTCTAATACCGGTATTTGTTGTT
>NW_019761081.1:0-361 GCF_002891405.2 Cryptotermes secundus | reverse complement strand
CTCACAGATGGCAGCGAGGTTGTCAGTTTTATTCGCCGGCCGCCTTTTACCTCCAGGAAGATTCCTGGTATTTATTGTTGCTAGAGTCTGAGTCGAACCCATGGCCATATTGCAGCTGGAAATATTAGGTCAAATGAAAAACTCAATTACCTAATAGGGAATCGAACCCGCGACCTTCCGGCTTATGACATAGTGCCTCAACCTACTACTCTACCGCGTACCCCCAAAAAAGGCTAAGAGTTATGATAATTTTGAATCTATCAGTGCAATATCTGTGACGAAATTAGCTTGGCAATAAACGGTTTCAATGTCTAACAGGCCTATTACTGTATATACATAAAACTCTATGCAACTGAGTTCT
>NW_019761080.1:0-360 GCF_002891405.2 Cryptotermes secundus | reverse complement strand
GAGCTGGACGGTCGATGAATCAGGGTACAATTTCAGGCAGGAGCAAGTAATACGTCTCTTGTCCACAAGGTCCAGGCCAGTTCTGGGGCTCACCCAGCCTCCTATACAATCTGTACCGGAGGCAGTTTCCCTTGAGGTGAAGCGGCCGGGGCGTGAAGCTGACCACTCACGTCCACCAGCCCCCAATACTTGTTAATACGTAACACGTCTAGTAGATGTTACAGAGCTAGCGCACATCTCTGATCACATTTCTGAATGCCCTATTTCGTTTACTTGTTCCAAGTCCAACACGTGACGGTTCGCAGGACTACTGTATATTCACAGGGGAATTCCCGTGCCTCGAAGCGGTTTTATTGGAAT
>NW_019761079.1:0-361 GCF_002891405.2 Cryptotermes secundus | reverse complement strand
GTATACACATGCAGCAGATTGTGGGCGGAATGTGAATGGGACTTGCAAGCATGCAACAGTAGTGGGTGGGATTTATAAAGTACAGCTTCCAATTAGCAGTTGATTGTAAGCAGAAAGCATTATATAAGCTTAAAAATGTGTTAACCATTTATTTAAGATAATGTTAACAACAAGATTGTTTAATTGTTTGTTATTTTCATATCACTATGGTAACCATCCCAAAGAGGAAATATTGCCACACCTGTGTTGTCATTCAGACTTCAATACCCTATTGTACTATAGGTACCTGGAAGTTAGGGAATATATTTTTAGTTACATATTTCACTTTTGGATATTACAGGTGTCCATTAGAAATAATTTT
>NW_019761078.1:0-360 GCF_002891405.2 Cryptotermes secundus | reverse complement strand
AGTGAAGGAACTGTAAGACAATGGTGTAGAATGTTCAAAGATGGGAGGGCGAACAAATGTTCATGATGAAGAACGAAGTGGTCGGCCATATTTAATGAGTGATGAACTACTTTGAAATGTAAATCAAAAGAAATTGTGAAAGACGGCGCATCACAATTTCAGAACTTTCGTGTGAATTTCCGTAAACTTCACGCACTATTTTCTGAAAAGATTATAGCAGTTAGGCTAGGTTATCACAAGTTTTGGGGAAGATGTATTTCGAAAATGATCTTGGGAAAGCCCAAAACACAGAGAATGGCGTCGGCTTTTGTAGATATTTTTAGAGCGACACAAAGATGGCGATGAATTCCTCAATCGCAA
>NW_019761077.1:0-360 GCF_002891405.2 Cryptotermes secundus | reverse complement strand
GAGAGAGAGAGAGCAGGTTGATGGTGATGGCACATTAAAAATAAACTGCTGCTGACATAATATATACACACACAACAAGGAGGGGGGAGGGGGCACACCACCCCGCCACGTGCATAACTCAAAGGTTTGATCCGGGGTGTCATCAAGTTGGGTGGCAGAATTTGTGGTGGACAAAGTGGCTGATTCTCCGAGAGTACTTCGGGTTCTCCCCTACCAAATTCCACCAAATTCTCTCAATCATAAAAATATATCAATACTAAACACCAAACTGAAGGACCCCCCACCAACTGACATAGAAAGAGACTATACTTCATTAACCTATTTACAAGCAGCAGCCAAAACGGCAGCAACCCCCCCCCC
>NW_019761076.1:0-360 GCF_002891405.2 Cryptotermes secundus | reverse complement strand
CTATGGCGCGGCCAAGAAATTAATGTTAGAAATTAAGTTCTATCTATCTATCTTCATCTATATCATCTTGTGCTGCGTACTGCGGATCTAACACAGAACACCCAAAGATCTGATAAAACTTACTCCATATTCTTACCGCGGCGGTAGGGACTTGGATGTGACCCTAATCTCATTTCCAGTCCTCTTTAACTTAACCAATAAATTTCAGTGTTTATTTCTTAAAGTTTTGGCTCCTGTAAGAGTATACTGCGGTATCTACAAGCAAAGCGTCCATATCCCAGGCTATATGCGGCTACTTAAGCTTGTATGGGAACATAACGGATATCACGAATAATGATTGGTCAGAAATAAAGCTATGGA
>NW_019761075.1:0-360 GCF_002891405.2 Cryptotermes secundus | reverse complement strand
AAGAAGCCTATGACTCAATTAGGCGGAAGTTCTTGTACAGTATTCTCACTGAAATTGAATACCCATGAAATTAGTTAGGCTTATTAAAATGTTTCGTATGTACATGTTACCGTCTTGAATGCAACATTTATTTGTCTCACATACAACTTATCTTGCCAGAATATATTGTGACACATATGCCCATTGCTGGGCAACGTGTCGCTAAACACATTCTCACAGAAGCAAACGCGAGGAACAATAAGACATCTATTGCTAGGCAACGCCCGCAATACGCGGGCAAAAATTTGATAACTTACGTTGCTATGAAACGCGTTGAAAATACAATAGAGGAAGAGATGTTTTCTATGTGACTCGCATATA
>NW_019761074.1:0-360 GCF_002891405.2 Cryptotermes secundus | reverse complement strand
GATTTACATCATGAACGTGGATCATCAGATGATGTATCCAGTTTAATATCACTAATGTGTCCCATTCCTTTAATTTCCTAATGGTCTATACTGAATTATATTCAGAACCAACCGCTGAAAATATACCCCTTTTCCAAATCAGTAAACAATAAACCAGAAAAATAGGAATAAAAATATACGGAACTACGGAAATTAGAATTTCTTATCCGTGAAAATTATTTAGGAAATAAGAAAATACGTTTCATAAACTATTTTGTATATCTAATCTCGATTTACTTTAACGTGTTTGCATATTTGTTATTTAGAAAATTTATTCTGTTGATGTTCATTCATGCAAGCTGAAGTAAACTAAAAAAAAAA
>NW_019761073.1:0-360 GCF_002891405.2 Cryptotermes secundus | reverse complement strand
CCAAAACAGTTCCTCCACTTAATGCGATCTAGAGCTTTCTCCTACCAAATTCGTATATTCCGTTACACACCACAAGATCGCAGTCTTAGTAATTACCAGAGGTTAGTACCTCAAATAACACATTACTTCATACTTGATGTGAGTGTGAGGTTATCCTGCCTATGATTTTGTCAAGATTCTAGCAGACAAAAACGGATTTCATTGCATACACGCATATTACATAGCATAACAACGAAAGATAAAATATCTGCCACGACCAACAATGTCAATTTTACCGTTCGTGGATTATGATTATTTTAGCCGATTCATACCTCAATATTGTCTCAGCCTTCTCACTAACCCTTAGAGGAGGGTTGTGCT
>NW_019761072.1:0-355 GCF_002891405.2 Cryptotermes secundus | reverse complement strand
AGCTTGCTAGCTTTGCGTTGCTAGCTTGCTAGCTTTGCATTGTTACCTTACTAGCTTTGCGTTGCTATCATGCTAGCTTTGCGTTTCTAGATTCCTAGCTTTGCGTTGCCAGCTTGCTAGCTTGCTAGATTTGCTTTGTAAGCTTTCTAGCTTTGCGTTGCTAACTTGCAAGATTTGCGTTGTTAGCTTGCTAACTTTGCGTTCCTAGCTTATTAGCTTTGCGTTTCTAGATTCTTTGCTTTGCGTTGCTAGCTTGCTAGATTGCGTTGCTAGCTTGATAATTTGCGTCGCTAGCTTGCAAGCTTTGTGGTGCTAGCTTGCCAGATTTGGGTGGCTAGCTTGCTAGCTTTGCGTT
>NW_019761071.1:0-360 GCF_002891405.2 Cryptotermes secundus | reverse complement strand
GAAAGAAATATGCATTTGCATTAAAATCCGGTCCCTAATAATAACCTATCGGACATACGAACTTATGAGGTGGGAACAACATTAGGGCCATTACGGAATATTATAACCATGATGACTAGTAGCATCCACGGTAACTTTAGTGATGAATTTTAAAGTTATGAAATGTACGGACACACATGGACGCGCACGCAGAATGGTAAGGTGAAAACAAGGCACGTGTAAACTGTACGCACTGCAGGAAGGATTGCAGCTTTACACTCTTAGTTATTATAATATGAATCTAAAATTAATTTAATGCATTGGCAACATCACGGAGGTAATTAAGATTCCATATTCTTCATTCATGACTGTTCGAGGCTT
>NW_019761070.1:0-360 GCF_002891405.2 Cryptotermes secundus | reverse complement strand
TCCATGTGAAGTGCACACCTCATCTGTAGGTATTGCTGCTACGCAGCGTCATTATACCGCAGCTGCGTTTGAGCAGTGCCTGCGTCACATAAACTTGACGCAGATCCACCGCACGTCACCGCACCGTTGACGTAGCTCTGTTTGAAGCGGTTCATAAGGATACTGGTACTTCTTAACCGCACGCCGGTAACGCTACGTCACCGCGCCGCTTGTGTGCAGGGATCCGTATGTGTAGCCCGCTGACGTCGGAAGGGGCCCCGCAAAGTCTATGTGCACGTGCAGGAAACGGGCTGCCGGCGGTGTAAAGTCGCCCAATGGAGTAACTGTGTGGCGGGAGACTTTGGAACGCTGGCAGGACTG
>NW_019761069.1:0-360 GCF_002891405.2 Cryptotermes secundus | reverse complement strand
GATGCGTCCCCACCAAAGACACAGCTGTAGTTCGGCCAACCTCATAGAGAATGGTGTCATTACTACCTGTAACATGTGACCTAAGAAGGTCACATTACTCCTGCCATCAAACCCTCATAGTAAAAGAGAAAGTTAAGTGTCCTATTAAAATCTGTCTTAGTTATCTTTCTCTGAGTCTTAACATTTTACATTCTAGTACTACTAACCCAGCCTATAAAAAAGTATATATATTTGGGGCTCTGACTGAACATTTTAGGAAATTTAGTAGGGTGAGGTATGGCTGAGGATTTGTTGCCAATTTCTGCTCACTTCCCTTCCATGTGTGATTGCTATTGAGATTGTTCCAATGAAAGAAATTAA
>NW_019761068.1:0-360 GCF_002891405.2 Cryptotermes secundus | reverse complement strand
TCCTCTAACCGCATTAACTGTTCAAAAGATTAACATGGGGCTCGCGAGCCACAGTATGGCCGTATCTGCTACATAACAAGAACCAATCATTGCAACATGATGTTGTCTGTCCTTATGGCTAAAAGTACGACAGATGTTGCCTTATCTGGGTCCAATACTGAATCACCATCTGGGTGGCCACCATGTTGATAACAGTGTAACAGAGGAGTAAACGATGGATGAAAGAACAGGAAAGGTGAGAGAGAAACCAGCCCGAGTCGGTGGCAGCTCGTATCCTCAGAACTGGAATGATCTGTCTCCATTTTGGGCGAAAATGTGATAACCTCCGTTTCCTGGTCCTACATATTGTGTTCCACTACC
>NW_019761067.1:0-360 GCF_002891405.2 Cryptotermes secundus | reverse complement strand
GCGGTCGCTCGGTCGGTGTAATTCACTTGCGGACTCAAGCCACGGTGTTTGTTTTGTTTATTTTTGGAGGTACGTGTTTTAATTCCCGACAAAAACGGGCTATCCTCACTATGTTATTCGTGATTCTTTTCAGTATATGAAAGTTGACACCAGGGTAGCACTACAATCAGTTTCTTCACTAACAGTTATTTTTGTGCCTACTGCTCGAATTTCCGTACTAGTTCACATTTGTACAATCACACAGAAACTAAAAGCACATTATCATGAGATGCTCTTCCGTCCCGAATGGCTCGTTCATTGATATTTTCTCTTAATTTATTAGCACATTACAGTCAACCCAAAATTCTGTTATGTATTATG
>NW_019761066.1:0-360 GCF_002891405.2 Cryptotermes secundus | reverse complement strand
AATGTATTGTGGTTCTCTTTGTGCAGTAACTGCTTTTCTCCTGTGCATAATGATTTCAGCATTTCTAAGTGAACTATTGTGTACTTGTACATTGGTTATATGTATGCAGTCTCTTGCATTATTGAACATTATTGTACATATTACTTCTGTTAATAGAAGTACAGCAGTCTCTCCAAGCCTCTTGGCTCAAGCAGTAATGCTTCTGTGTAGTATTGAGAAGGTACCTGCTATCCTAATAAGGGTTTCTTTATGGTTTTCCCCAGTCCTTCCAAGTAAATGCTAGGATAATGTCTCAGTCATGACTGATTTCAATTTATTCATCAGTCATCCTGTCATATGATGCTGTAATAATAATAATTG
>NW_019761065.1:0-360 GCF_002891405.2 Cryptotermes secundus | reverse complement strand
TGAGGCAGTAACCTTAATACTAGTTGATTGCTTAAATGGATTGTAATAAACCTTTGTGTGTATTTCATGCCACCTGAGGCCATCTTAATGGTGTACTTCACTCTCATCAGTTGTACAAAGGCTGCAACATCTCAAAATGTATTTTTATTGACTTCTTCGGGCACACAGGCTAATGTCTCCTTATTTCTGTTAACATTTTTCATTGAAATGTTGAAGAGGATGAATTAGGACGACAAACAGCTGTGTGCTGCTCCAGAGTAGGGAGTTGGCAACCACTGGCCTAGTCAGTCAAGAAGTTACTGTTTAACATGAAATTACAGATAACTTTTATGTGACATTTGTTCTGATATTTGTTGCAGG
>NW_019761064.1:0-360 GCF_002891405.2 Cryptotermes secundus | reverse complement strand
GCTACGATTTCTGAAACTGCAACTGAGATGAGACCGTGGGACTCGGTTCTCAATTCTTAGAACCGAGAAGAACACTGATGGTTAGAAATTCAACTTCAACAGAAATTGAACCCCCATTTCAAGATAGGGGCAAATATTAGAATATATTTATTCTCAAGAAATTTATGTTACCATAAAATACGTTTGAGCCGAATTTGGAATGATTACGTCTTTATTTGCATACAGGTAACTTCCCAGGGTTGAACATCCATGCCGAATGAAGCTTTTCCGAAAACACATATATCCAGATCCTCACAATTTCTTCTCCCATTGCCTAGGAAACACACAATATATATATATATATATATATACCGAGTGTTG
>NW_019761063.1:0-360 GCF_002891405.2 Cryptotermes secundus | reverse complement strand
CGGTAGGACTCCTTGGAAGAGGGATCAGCCGGTCGCAAAACCGCTACCACGGGACAATATAGACAGAATAAACCACATATACAGACATCCATACTTTTAGTGAGATTCAAACCCACGATCCCAGCGTTCGAGCGAACGAAGACGGTTCATGCCTCAGACCGCGCGACCATGTCATCTGTTGTTAGGTTAGTTTACTTGGTGGAAAGAATATTGCTTCAGTGTTTTAGATATTGGAATGCTGAACCATCCAGTAGTGAAGAGTCCTGCCTTCTAGATATAACGCCGTGTAGTCTGCTGAGAGTCAACTGACAGCTGGCAGGAAAATATTGATATCATGTTCAAGGTCGAAGAGTAAAGCAG
>NW_019761062.1:0-360 GCF_002891405.2 Cryptotermes secundus | reverse complement strand
CAACATATCCGTATTTCATGTAGGTGTCATACAGAAATACGTGTTGTTCTAAAGTATAGCAGACAATGTTGTGCCACACTGCTGACTGTTAACTGGGAACAAATGGATCATGGCGCTGGTAACTACTGCCTACTGCTCAAAAATCATAAACTCCCATATATGAACCGCACTGCCCACTGTGTAACATAATACTGTGTAGAGATCTAAAAGTTATTTTCCTCTATTCCAAACGTTATCGGCTATAAAGCATACTGAGTCATTGACAAAAATTGCATGCGTTTTGTGGCCAGTGATCCACCAGTAGCAGTGAAGTGCAAAGCCATGAACGCATCTAGTTACTAAAAATATTCCCTGTATTTG
>NW_019761061.1:0-360 GCF_002891405.2 Cryptotermes secundus | reverse complement strand
ACCCACCTACGTTTTGCTCTTCCTAGTAGTATCTTTCCATCTGACTTTCTCACTCATATACCATACGCTTTCCTCTTTACCCAATTCATGCTACATGCCCTGCCCATCTCATCCTCCTTGACTTCGCTCTAATTATACTTCGTGAAGGGTACAAGTTATGAAGTTCTCCATTATGTATTTTTCTCCAATCTCACGTATCTTCTCTCTTCGATCGAAATATTTTCGTCAGTACCCTGTTCTAAACAGTATAATTCCCACAGGAAACAAAATGCGACAATCACACAAGTAAGTCAGTGTTTGCTGGACGACCAACAGTTCGACTTCTGGCAGAACGAATTTCTTTTTGTTTCCCCACAAACC
>NW_019761060.1:0-360 GCF_002891405.2 Cryptotermes secundus | reverse complement strand
CCCAGAGTCAGTGCGGCTGGAGGGATTAGGTCAATTCACGAGGGAACTGAAAACATGGAAATCCATTCAAATTATGTAGTCATTTCTTTTAACACGACAATATCGTTTCTTAACAGGAATAAGACATTTTCATAATCAGGTGTGCCAAAAACATGTAAATCCTTTAAAAGCTCTAGACCAATTTTTTCAGCATCACAGTACTTTCTCATACTACTTACATAAGTATGTATGATTATGTAATAATATGATTTTGTAAATGAAGAGGACAGACAAAGCAAAACAAACACTTGTAACATCAGATTTTCTCTCGACGATGACCATGAGGTGTGTTATCTTCCGAGATGTTATGTCGTGTAGTCT
>NW_019761059.1:0-360 GCF_002891405.2 Cryptotermes secundus | reverse complement strand
CGACTATTAGTGTGCCATTACTGCAAACATATTCTGAAATTCGCCGAATAATTTATAACTAGAGTGTTCCAAGTTTTATTTAAGCAGAATATTCTGTGCTGTGAATGGAGCTGTGTAAGGCATTTGTTATGAATGTCTCGTTCGTGATTCGAGAGTGTGAACTCGACACTGGGGCAGTGTTTCCCAGACACTGAAGTTCTGCCTACTTGTCTCTGTAAGTACTAACTAGAAGCAGTACCCGTTCTTCGCCTGGGATATGGTTATTTTCTTTGTCAATGCCACGCTAGAACTTTAGAGATGGAATAACTCGCAAATTAATAAATTCCAAGTTTACTTGTGTAATTAAAAAGGACTGGAAAT
>NW_019761058.1:0-359 GCF_002891405.2 Cryptotermes secundus | reverse complement strand
GAAAAGCTGACAAGATATAAACGCAAACCTTGCAAGATAGAAACGAAAGCTGGTAAGCTAGCAAAGAAAAGCTAGCAAGCTAGCAAAGCAATGCTAGCAATTTAGAACTCAAAGCAGGCAAACTAGCAACGCAAAACTAGCAATCTAACAACGCATATCTAGCAAGCTAGCAACGGAATCCGTGCAAGCTAGCAACGCAATGCTGGCAAGCTAGCAACGAAATGCTGGCAAGCTAGCAACGCCTAGCTGGAAAGCTAAATTGGCAAAGCTGGCAATCTAGAGACGCAAAGCAGGCAAGCTTGCAAAGCAAATCTGGCAAGATAGCAACGCAAAGCTAACAAGATAGCAACGCAAAGCTA
>NW_019761057.1:0-359 GCF_002891405.2 Cryptotermes secundus | reverse complement strand
TGAGTCGACCCCAGGGCCATAGTGCGGCTGGAAGGATTATAACAAATTATAGCCTTCTGTATGCCATACTTCATCAAATCCTCCTCTTCCCCTGAAGATGCTACCCGGACCACAGACTTAAATTACAGAAGTCCTGGATCCAAACACAGGTTTCACTGGTCGGCCTCAAGGACACGAGAACCAATATTTCATACACACAATGCTTTCCTTCCCGCGAATTTGATTTCACATACCTGGGAAATTTAATATCTGTACCGTGACCAATGCAATGAGGTCATCCATTTTTGTTCTGCAAACAATGGCTGGTGAAGGTTGTCCCTCTATTTTAATTAAGTACCATGCCATAAAGAAGTACAGGG